>NC_142165.1:82539378-82839646 GCF_029865625.1 Vigna umbellata | reverse complement strand
ACCGAATAATACGTGTTCATATTTGTTTCCAGGTACCTTGATGTCGTTTGGAATATGCCACCATCAAAGAATAGTACTTTTGAGAGGTATAATATTTTGTCGTCTTCATTATTATCATGTGTTAAATTATTGGTACACTTAATGACAAGCTAGTAGTAGTAACAATCTGAAGTGATACACGTGACTAATTCATAATTGGAATCATGTTGCAGAATCTTCGGGACAAATTTTACGGTTATAGCAAATGACGACAATTTCGTTGAGCTCTCATTTTTAAGAACATGGAATTCGTCCATGAAAGGCTCGAGTGTCCCTATGAACATTGACATAAGGTGGATGATAATTTATAGTAGTCATAGTTTTAGAACAGAACATACATGGACGATAATGACAGCTATACTATGTTTATAAGCTAATTAACGTTACACCAAACAAACTTTTATACGCAGATACATTTTGCGAAGTGGTGATTCCGGATTTTATGCATATGCAATATTTGATCGTCCTGAAGGATGGCCTGCGGTGGAGATTGACCAAATTAGGATCGTTTTCAAACTCCAATCCAAGTAATAACTAATATATATATATACTTTAGTTTCACTTAGTTCTTTGGATTCATTCTAATTTAATCCTTGTATGATTCTTTATACTAGTAAGATAAAAATATATTTAAAAAGTGATGTTTTTTAGTGAATAAAAAGAGACAATCGTTTACTTTTCATTATAATACTAACTATTATAAAAGTCAACAGTTGATTCAGTGATGTAAAAAAAAATGGTTGGTGCAGATTCAACTATATGGCAATATCGGATGAAAGGCAAAGAAACATGCCAACGAAGAAAGATAGAGAAACTGGTCAAGAATTGGCATACCCCGAAGCAGTTCTGTTAACGAAACCAGCCAATCCAGAATTTAGAGGAGAGGTATTATGTGGCAAGTATTTGTATGGTTGTCGTATATGGCAATGTTTGTTTGGGTGTTTTTTCCTTTGTCGGTCAAAGTTCAAAATGCCCGTGAATTAAAGAAATGATGGTTTTTGTGTTGGGTTCAGGTGGATGACAAATACCAGTACTCAAGTGAAAACAAGGATAGCACTGTTCATGGATGGGTGAGTGTTGATGCCGATGCACCCGTGGGTTTCTGGATGATAACCCCAAGCAACGAGTTCCGCAATGCTGGCCCCATCAAGCAAGACCTTACTTCACATGTTGGCCCCATTACCCTCTCGGTATGCCCCCAGTAATTCCTGTCTTAATCAGTCAAAACAAGCATAGCATCAATTTCGATCCAAGTTGTTCATAGTATAAACACATGGCTGGCAGTATCAAATATTCAAAGAACTTACCTGTTACATTACGCATGTTTGTAATTAGATGAAAATGTAAAACCAATTTGTTTTTCGTGTAGATGTTTGTGAGCACTCACTATGCTGGCAAGGAGTCAACCATGTCCTTTAAAGAAGGGGAGACTTACAAAAAAGTTTTCGGCCCTGTGTTCGTCTACGTTAACTCTGCTTCAGGCGAGGATGGTACACTATCCCTCTGGTCAGACGCTGTGCAGCAGGTAACACTTACCCCTAACACACCCAACTCTGCTTATTTATCAAAGGTTACTAAAGCTCTTCTGTCATCACGCATGATTTGATTTTGTTCTGTTACCAATCAGCAAGCCAAAGAAGTCAGAAGTTGGCCGTACGAATTTCCTAAATCAGTGGATTTCGTTCCACCCAGTGAAAGGGGAATAGTTTTGGGAAGATTACTAGTGAAAGATAGGTAAATAATGCCAATGCTTTGTGCCCACTTTTTATTTCTTTGATTTCTTACTACCTATAAAAGAGAGACTGATGTTCTTTTTATTTCCTTGCTTCACCAGTTACTACAGAGGAGGTAAAGTTGTGTATGCTGACAATGCTTACGTTGGTCTAGCTTTACCTGGAGAAACAGGGTCATGGCAAAAAGAAAGCAAGGTATATTTGGAATTGTTGTCACCGAAACTTATTTTATCTTGGTAAGGCACTCAAAATGTTTGAATTTGATGCTATTGACAGGGCTATCAGTTCTGGACTCAAGCTGATACAAAAGGTTTTTTCCTGATAAATAATATTGTGCCCGGTGACTATAATTTGTATGCATGGGTTCCTGGCTTCATTGGTGATTACAGATATAATGTTACAATCACCATCAAAAAGGGTAGAATTTTCTTCCCCAATTTTCTTGTGGCTTCAGGGCAAAATTAGTTATGAATCGCCCAACTGAACAATTACTTGTTTGAACCTCTAGGAGGAGTCATCACATTGGATTCACTTGTGTTTGTTCCACCAAGAAGCGGACCAACCTTGTGGGAAATTGGGTTCCCAGATCGCACGGCTGCAGAATTCTATATACCAGACCCTTACCCTACGCTCATGAATAAATTATACAACAAAAGGCCCAATGACAAGTAAACCAAAACCCATTATATCATTAATTAACAGTTCTTCTTCTGTTTCCCAGTCTTCAAATTTTTCACCTTTTTATTCATTAATGTATTGGGGTCTCCACTTTTTACAGGTTTAGGCAATATGGGTTGTGGGATCGTTACACTGATTTATATCCAAATGATGATCTTGTTTTCACTGTTGGTAAAAGCAAGTATGACAAGGATTGGTTTTTCGCTCACGTTTCAAGGTAACACACTCTTTTAAACACACTTCCTAGCACAAAATTATTAGATACATGAAATTTGATGATTTTACATCATATTTAACGAACCTAGATCCTAAATTTATTAATTGACAATCTTTGTTGGGTTTTGAATCTAAATTGCAATGTATGCAGAAACGCAGGAAACAAGACATTCCAGCCAACGACATGGCAGATTGTATTTGATCATCCAAATGAAGTAGAAAATGGAAACTACACATTGCAACTGGCATTGGCATGTACCAGTGATGCTAACCTGCAGGTACATGGTTTGAAATTTGACATATGGAAAGAGAATGAGTTAATGATTTTTAATGAGATGTGTTTCGTGGATGATGATGATGATGATGATGATATCAGATTCGTTTCAATGACGCTGGAGCAAAAAACCCAGACTTTGGAACTGGGAAAATCGGAGCAGATAGTGCGATAGCAAGGCATGGTGTGCATGGTTTGCATAGGCTATTCAGCATCGGTGTAAAAAGTAGTCGAATTGTGAAAGGAAAGAACACGATCTATTTGAAGCAGGCAAGAGCCAAGAATGCTTATCAAGGAGTAATGTATGATTATATCCGTTTAGAAGGACCTCCATCGACAGGGAAATGATTTTGTCCGACTGTCGTTCACCACAGGGTGAAAATAGCACTGTACATAGAATTTAGCCATTTGGTTGTCTTCTTTCATCTTTACAGCCACTTTTGGATCTGGGGACTCCTCCACCACATACCCCTAGAAGTATAAAACCAAAAGTAAAATTAAAGATGATAAACCTCCTAGGATAAAACAAGAAGATTTCTCAATTAAATACATATAATTCACTGTACCTTTTTGGTTATACCTAAATAATAATGAAATATCAATTAACAAGCAATAAAATTGATATTAATAAATGTTGTATTATTATTATACTTTAAAAGTTGAATTATCGGTTTAATATAATTATAATTGATGTACTTTGTTTTTAGTACAATAAGGACAAGAAAAGAACAACAGTCTTTTTGTTCTTTTACTTTTGTTTTAACTCTATTAACGGAGAAGGTAATTCAATATATTTTATCTTTAGTAATTGTCGCATATTTTAATTAATTGATAATTTAACTTTAATATATACAATTAATTTTACAGAAAACAATTAAGGATTTTCAATTTATACAGAAAAATAATAAAGGTTATAAAAAACTACCTTTAATGGTATATTAATGTTATTTTTCTCTATACTAAACACACAAGAAAAGAGGGTTGAATTTTGTTTTTTTGCAATGTATCGTCTGATATATAATCAAACGATGGTTTTAGGTTGACAGACCAGCTAAAACTTATAAAAGTTCGTTTGTACATTTTTCATTATTTCTTTAATGGGTACAATAATATGCAATATGAACATATAAATCAGTGCAATTTTATTTAAGTGCGGGTTTTGAATTAAAAGTAGATTAAATAGAAATGAATAAGATTAATAGCTTAATATTTTGGATAAAATCGTAAAAAAATGTATAGAACATTTTAACAAAAATAATAATTATACAATGTAAATCTAAGTTACTAAAACCTCTTAATTAGATGTTTTTGTTTCCAATATTATATAACCACTCTTTCTAATCTATGTTGAAATTCATAATTTTAATTTTGAATTTAAATAAATTTATGTCTAAGTGATTTTGGAACGAGATTTTATGATTGTCATATGTTAAAAGTAGAGCTGTCAAAATGGATTACAACCCGTGGGCCAATACGGCTCCCCACGGCATTGATCCGGGTCGAGTTTGAAAAAATTGTATTTTTTTATGCGGGTTAGATTTCAATCCGGCTCATGCGGGTTGAACCTGTGGTGGGTCGGGTTAACCCACCAACTCACCTACCTATTTTTATTTTATTAAAATTTAATTTTAATTTTATAAAAAAATATTTATTATTTTGCTTTTGCTTGAAAAAATTATTTAAGTTCCTTATTTTCAAAATTAATTAAACACCCATGTTTGGGAGTGAAATTTGTTTAGATTTAAATTATAGAAAGTTTGTAATTTTTTTTTATTTTAAAAAAATTTGTAATTAAGTAAGCCCGTGAGTCAACACGTTTACCCACCAACCCGTGGTGGGTCGGATCGGGTTCGAATTTTTCTTGCTCGCTAATAAATGAGCCGAGTTGGATTGGCTCACTAAGTGATCAATCCGTGATGAGCCTGGCCGAATCAGGCTGGATGACCCGTTTTAACAACTCTAATTAAAAGATATATTTGTTCCTTTCAATAATTGGGAGGTTTGAATGATGATAACATGTTTGCATTAGCATAGAATTTTCTAAATTTATAATTTGGAAATTGCACGCTGATTATTTGAATATTGTCTAAGGATATAATTATGATAAGCTTTATATCCTCTTTTGAGTATGAGAAATATAAATACAGAATAATTACGTTCATAGAGTTGAAAAAAAAAAACAGACACATTAATTAGACTTATTTCTTGGGCCAAAGGAATATAATTATAGACGTATATCTCCAACATGGTATTACGTAAAACGTATCGTGCATATGATGCATGCCATATGCAGCTTTTCTATGTAAGTATTCTTATACACAGTGTGTGTGGGTCTTTCATTTTCTGGATATGTGTTACTCTTTGTACCTTCTATTAATGCAATTAGGAGAAACGACAGTGGTTCTTTTCGTTCATAGACAGCGGTCCCTGAATCGAGACATATCTAGTCGAGACAAAAAGGGATAGCCTTTTTGCCTCGGTTCTGAATCGAGGCATAAAAGTATTCCTATATTTTAAAAAAAAATCTACATTTCTCTTTTTTTTTCTTTAATGGATTTCAAAATTTGTTGAAGAAAAATTCTTTTAACGGATTTCAAAATTTGTTGAAGAAATTTTTCTTCAATGGAAGATTTCGATATCTGTTGAAGAAATTTTTTTCTTAAACAAATTTCGAAATCCATTGAAAGATTTTTCAAAAATTTCAACAGATTTCGAAATCCGTTGATGAAGGATATTTTTGAAATGTGGGGTGTAGGGAGAAAGGTGAGAAGGTGCAGGGAATAACACTTCTGAATATACTTTTCCTTTACCTTTTCTATCTCTTCTTCCTTCTCTTACATGTTATCTAGAGCCAATTTTTGGCAAGATGACTTCCCCGAATCTACCAACACTTGTATTTACATTGCTTTCTTTTCCTCACACCTTCAACACTCCAATCATGTTAAAGCTTGATGAAGATAATATGGCAAGAACAAGTTCTCGCTACCTTACGAGGTTTAAATCTTCAACATATCTAGGACTATGCATCTTCTCCTGCCAATCCCTCTATGATCACACTGATACAACCACACTTCCTCAACATGATCGATGACATTATCTAATCATGGCTTGGTTGCTAGCTTCAATGACAACCCTATTCTTCTTCTTGTACCACTATCGGGCTCAATTCTTTTTAAATCCTAGTACTCAGACGTCAAGGTTCCCTTGTTTTGGAATCAACCGATTAGGTTTAAGTTGATAGAGGAGAACTTGCTGAGTGTTGAGGAGAAATAAGGGGTGGCGCTTCGTAGCCAACATCCTCAACTACTCAACTATGGGGAAATGCTTCGTGGCACCGTTGCCAATGGTAGGCGAAGGCCCCTCTCACGATGGTTAGATGCAAAGCAGGTTGTTGCCCCCAAGTCCAAGGCATCTTCTTGGGCTTTTGTACAGAGGAGACAGGTTTTCCGGGTGGAACATGCGTTTGCTGGAATCTACAAAAGGTATTTCTTATTGAAAAACTTGAAAATACAAGATACACACACAAAACTCTTCACTCCTTTTCTCACAACACTCTCAAAAGCTCACAAACAACACTCATGGTGTGCAGTTCTGCACACAACAATAACCCTTATCTCTTAATATTTCTCGATGGCACCCTCCCCGCCCCTTTTCCCTCTTATTTTTCTCCTTTCACGCTACACACTTTATAGCTCTCTATTTCACATATGTGGTTCTCGGTGGTTCATGTTTGCTTTCTTCACTTGGTGATTTATAACAAAAAACTTCCCTTATCTCTATCAAGCCATCACCCCTATCTCTGGAAAGCCATCACACCACAACTTATCAACATCACTCCATCACTTTAAACCACGTATCAAAGTCATGCAAGTTACAAGACATGTCCAATTATGTGGGATCCATTCAATGTTTATCTCACAAAACTCCTTCATAAACTTAAACAAATCTTTTACTCTTCATTCCTATATCCCGATATGCATAATCCCACACCAAGTTTGTTTCTTTAATTAATAATTAGGTTCTTCTCTTTCTTTGTGGCCAACTTCTTCTTTTCTTTTTTACATTAGTTGTCTTCTTAAGCTGACTTCTTCATGACCATGACCAACTTTTGAATTACTGAGTTCCTCTTTATATCTATATTTTCATGTTATTCATTTGTCGAGATCTTCCTCATGTCAGTGACGAGCATGTGGGTCAAATTCATAATCTTCGATCACAACATATAGCGTTCCTTTGTCATTTCTTCTACTTGCTTTGTTGTCTCCTTCTTCTTACTAACGACATCATCTTGTAGCCAGTCAAACTCATCATGATTCGTTATAGCCTCATGAGTCAACATCTTCAATCAGTTCAACAACACCTGCAATTCTGACATTGCATTTTTCATGGCAACACGCGCTTGAAATCAAATGGTTGACGCTGAATGGCCAAATCGAAATGTAGAGAGTAAAATTCAACAAAAAAATCAAGGTCAAGAGGTTGAGGTCGAATGGTTGGAGTCGGATGGCCGATTCGAATGGTTGAGGCCAAAGGGTCGAGCCAAATGGTTGAAGTCAAATGGCCAAAACAAAATGTCAAGATTGAAAAGTCAAAAAGAGAAATCGAGGCCCATAGGTTAAGGCAGAATGGTTGAGGTTGAATGGTTGAGTTGAATGATTGAAGCTAAATGGCCGAACCAAAATGTCAAGACTAAAAATTTGATAGAAAAATCGAGGTCGAGAGGTTGAGGTCGAATGGTTGAGACCAAATGATTGACCCGAAAGGTTGAGACCGAATGGTTGAGGCCAAATGGCTGAACATGATGAAGTGGCTAAACTAGCCGAGGCGAAGTGGCTAAACAGGACAACTGGTTTAGGCCTACTGGTCAAGCCGAGCTATCAAGATTAAAATTAAAAGTCCAAAAAAATTAAGGCCGAGAGGTTGAGTTTGAATGGCTGAAGTCAAATCGCCAAGCTAAATGGTTGAGGCAGAATGCTCGAGATGAACGGTTGAAACTAAACGATTGAGACTAAATGGCCTAATCGAAATATTAAGACTAAAAAGTCAATAGAGAAATCAAGTTTGAGAGGTTGAGATTGAATGGCCGAGTCAAATGGTTAAAGCCAAATGGATAATGTTGAATGGTTGAGGTCAAATGGTTGAAGAGGCCAACTAATTGAGGCCAATTAGCCGAGGCCGAGTGGCTGAACAGGTTGACTGGTTGAGGTTGACTGCCCGAGCCGATTTACCGATACTAAAAAATTGATAGTAATTGAGGCCGAGGGTTGAAGCCAATTGGTCGAGGCCGACTAGTTGAACAAGCCAACTGGTTGAAGCTGACTGGCCGAGCCGAGCGAATGAGGCCAACTAGCCGAGGTGAGTGGCCAACCACAGAGGTAGAAATTGATTACCTCTTTTACCACAACATTGCTCATTATGTTCCTTGCAGTGACTATGGTAGTAGACAAGTGGCCAATTAGTCCCACGGTGGGCGTCAAAATATTTCTACAAGGGCTAGACAAGTGCTCTCAACTCCCAAATAGCTTGTCATGAACCGCTCCTAACTCTTGTCCATTTAAATTCAGTAGGTGACCAATCACAAGGATATTAAATTCAGTCATGTATGTACAGTCATATCTTATACATTTATTTATAGTAGTTGTTATGAGATTTTACCTTTTTACTAGTCTGATCATAACCCAATCATATCTTAATCAACATTAGTTGATTGATTCATAATTATCATTAGTTAAGTGTTAATTTGACCTTTACTCTATAATTAGTCGATCTACATGTAGGTTCGAATAATCAGCCTGATGGTATATTAATCGGTTTGCTAATCGATTTGGGTTCGATCAATATGGTCAACCATAATAATTGATTAAAAGGTAATTGACTCAAAAATAATCAACTAGAATTATCAATCCAAAAATATATTTATAAATTTATCAATTAACCTGATTTATTGACTAAAAGACTAAATATCCATCACGAAAAAAAAAAATAAATGATAAAATAATAAATAAGTTTCTTATAAGTAAATAATTTTAAATTATATTATATTAATATTATTATTCTATTAAAAAAAGAATATATTTTTAAAAATATCAACGTTATTTTCTTTTGGATATCCTATATATATATATATATTTATTTGATATCCAAAATTATATATATATATATATATATATATATATATATATATATATATAAAGATAAAAAATTATTTAAAATGAATCACATTTTCAATATCTTATTAAATATATATTGGAAAATTTTTCAATACATAAAAAAAATACCAAAAATAGAGAAATCAAATTAATACATTCATATATTAAGTAGGCAATTAAAAGAAATTAATTAATTATAATAAGAATGACAAGTTAGTTTAATGGTATTAGTAAATTCGACACAGTTGGCGTTATTAGTTATTTCTACGTTGATCACATCACTACTAGTATTTTAACTAACTATCCAATAATATCTTAAGTTTGAAAATTACCAAAGGTATAGTTAATTATTTGTATCCTGTTGAATGCAACTACTCATGAACAAATAAAACGCAAATTTGTTAAATCTTAAAAAACCAAAGCAAAGTTTGGCCAAGGGTGTGGTGAAGATATAATATTATATAAAATAAAATAATAATAGCCAGATTTGGATACTGGTTATAATGTTGTAAGTATTGAACCTATATTGATATTTTAATGTTTATAAATTTGGAAGTACATTTTAAATTTTGATTTTGATATGATATATTTTGTTAAATTTAATAATAAGCTAGATAAAATTATAGTCTATTATAAAGAAATTACTAATATCATAAGTGAATTTTTTTTTAGATACATTTATTTTATTTATAAAAAAAATTAAATTGATCACATATAATCTGAATAATCCAATCAATTTAATCCCGAACGGTTAGTCTAATCCGATAAATTAAATAATAAAATATTAAGTTTCTATTATATTGAATTACTTATATTAGATTCGAATCTGACTCAATCAACCAATATTCGGGCCTAAATGCAATACAATTTGAATTTATCTGTTTTATTATCTTATTTCTACAAGATTATAATTTTTAATAAATTACCGAGTTATTACTGATGAAAATACATTGAGAAAGATAACTGTTTAATTAATTATTATCTTCAAATTTATATGATAAATATATTTAGTGGGAAAGAAAATCTTAACTTATCTCTACTATACAGTATATATTTCCAACGCTAGTCCAACTTTTTACATAGTTCTTTCTTTAACAAATTGGAGCATCTTACGACTAGGTTGAATTGAAAGGTTTGCTTGAACATCCAGATATCAAGATAAAAATTATGGTTTTCACTAAGAAAACTGGTTTTCTCCTATTAGGGGGAATAATACACTTCTGCCTCTTACTCATTCGCTGTGCCTCAAGGTTTTTCTCTTACTGTAATTTTTTTTCTTAACCCAATAATCTCTATGTTTCTTTGTCTTTCCTCGTGTACATTCAATTTAAAAAAATAATTATTAACATGTTTTTCAATAAAAATTTACCATCTCTTCTTCAATAAGATTTTTTTCATATCTTAAACAAAAATTTATATATAATTTTATATTAATAATATATAAAATTTTATTTATATTTATTTATTTCTTTTCATCACATCCTATAATCTCACGTTGATTAGGAGTAGACGTCTGAAATAGTTTAAATATTTCTTCATCTTAATAATATTTTTTTTTGACAAAATTGAGACGGACAAAAGACAATACCTTTAATACATGATTTGTTGATTCTTACTATGTCACTTTTTGGAATCCAAATAATATAAAAATTGACATAAAATATAAGTTGTAAATAATTATAATTACTTTTATTTTGTATAATTTTAATATATCGTTATCAATTATGCAATTGATTCTTTTTTGGAATAACCTTACACATACAAAATAATCATAACTTATTGTTCACTCAACGTTATATTTCCAATTGCAGGAGTTTAAGTGAGTTCAAAGGTTCTGACGTAGCCTTTAATAATCCTGAAGTCAAATTGCATATAGAAAACAAGCAGGTATTAAATATCCAATTTTAACATGAACTGTAACCAAATGAGGCAACTTTCATTAATTTATCTTATGCCCTCAGATCACAGTGCAAAATGGCATCATTCGTGTAACTTTCTCAAATCCGGAGGGCACTATCCTTGGAATTTCATATAATGGAATAAAAAATGTGCTTGAAGGTCGCAATAACTTCAACAACAGAGGGTACGTATATACCTATGGCGTCTTTAACTTATATTCAATAACTCCTTTTTTATCTCATCCCTTTTCAAACAAATTAAAAAGTTTAGCTTTTCAAAAACCAAACAAAGAATCATAGGAAGCTATTATTAAAGTCCTCGTCTTTGCAGGTATTTTGACATTGTCTGGAATTCACCTGGAGCCCCTTCAAAACTTTGGGGGTAAGCCTTTTTCCATATTCATATCTATAAAAAAAAAGATTATAAATGTATGGGTTCATGATGTCATCATAGATTTGATAATAACATAATGAATCATGAAATTTAAGCATATATGTTGGATCCGCAGAATTGAAGGGAGTAGATTTTCAGTTATAGAGGCCAACAAGAATGAAGTAGAACTTTCGTTTTCCAGAACGTGGAACAAGGACAACTCAAGTCCTCCCTTAAACATAGACAAAAGGTAGTTTTTTTTAGGTCATGCTCAACTACATGTATATTTTAAAAAGTAATTTAATACATGACCAACAATTTATGAAATGGTGGAATTTTGCAGATATATTTTACGAAGAGGTAGTTCAGGATTATACATATATGGTATATTTGAGCATCCTGAAGATTTTCCTGCAACGGAGATTGATCACATTAGGATTGTTTTCAAGCTGCAGAAGGAGAGGTAAGTTGAAAAGCAGTGCCACAAACGTATAATTTTATGAGTGTTGTTTGTAATCATAATCTTAAAATGTCCAAAACAGTGACCAATAGTAAAATGTGACCTGCACAGGTTCCACTACATGGCTATAGCAGATGATAGGCAGCGAGTCATGCCAACAGCAGAAGATAGATCTACAGGGCAACGCCTTGATTATGATGAAGCTGCTCTAATCACCAATCCTAGTAACCCTCAGCTTCAAGGAGAGGTACTCCTCTCTACTTTTTTCAGAAAATCTTTTCATATTTTTTATAGAAAAAATAACCTTTTAAAGGTGATATTGTGTGTGATTATTTTGTTGTGGGATTGGACTATATGATCAGGTTGATGACAAATATCAATACTCTTGTGAGAACAAAGACAACAAAGTTCATGGGTGGATTAACTTGGACTTCAAGAACAATAAGTCAGTGGGCTTTTGGATGATCACACCAAGTAATGAGTTTCGTAGTGGTGGCCCAATCAGGCAAGGCCTTACTTCTCATGTTGGCCCTGTCACTCTTAATGTAAGTTCAGAACTTCTCATCATCATCATCATCATAATAATAGCTTCATATATAATTTGATGATTTTATTTATGTCTAGATACTCCATACCACTCACTACTCTGGGAAGGAAGTAACCATGACATTACACGAAGGAGAACCCTTCAAGAAAGTATATGGTCCCGTTTTTGCTTATCTTAACTCAGTTTCAAGGGTTCATCATTCAGAACAAGTCCTCTGGAGTGATGCCGTACAACAGGTACCACAACTAACAACCTTCAATACCACATTAAAAATGTTCTTATATCAGACTTTAATGTGATTGATGATTTTTTTTTCATTCACGTAGCTATCAAAGGAAATCAATAGATGGCCTTATGATTTCCCTAAATCAGAGGATTTTGTCCCTACAAATAAAAGGGGAAGAGTGGAAGGACAATTACTCGTCCAAGACAGGTACATACATGTTCATCAAATAATATTTCATCTTATAATATTTTTCTGATACGAAATATTAATGTTGCTTGCCTTTACCACCAGACACATTAAAGGAGGCACATTTTTATATGGCGAAAATGCCCAAATTGGTTTGGCACTTCCCGGAGACGTGGGATCATGGCAGAGACAAAGCAAGGTATTTATTTATAGTTTCCATTACGTTCCAATCACGGAATAGAAAATAAAAACTAGCCAATGAAACACTAAAAAACGTGTTCCTTTTACTTTACCATTTCTTTCAGGGTTACCAATTCTGGACTCAAGCTGCTAAACTTGGCCACTTCGCTATAGCAAATATTGTACCAGGGGACTACAATTTATATGCATGGATTCCTGGAGTTTTTGGAGACTATAAATATAACACTACCATAACCATAACACCAGGTACGTAATTTTCCACGAATTTCATCTATGATTATTGTGTGACAGATTATTGTCACTAACATGTTTGCACTGTGTATTGTAGGATGTATCATCCAATTGGGTTCACTCATATACAATCCTCCAAGAACTGGACCAACCTTATGGGAAATTGGCATCCCAGATCGCTCTGCTGCAGAGTTCCACGTTCCAAATCCTTATCCTAACCTCATAAACCGATTATACATAGCAAAACCATTGCACAAGTTAGTTCAAAACTCAATCAGCAACTGCTTAAGCTTTTCGCCTGCATCCCATTTTCAGTTTCTCTTACGTTAATTTTCCCACTGACAGGTTTAGACAATATGGATTATGGAAGCGTTACAACGAGTTATATCCAAATGAGGACCTCACTTACACTGTTGGCGTGAGTGATTATAGTAAAGATTGGTTTTATGCTCAAGTTCCCAGGTGATTAATGTAGTTAATTTTATTGATCTAAAAACTATATATAGCTATTATTGTTGAGATTTGATTTATAATTTAAAATCCAAATGCAGGAACATTGGAAACAACTCATATCATCCAACAGTATGGGAGATTAAATTTCATCTCCCATTTGTTATGAGAGGCATCTACACACTGCGACTTGCATTGGCCTCAGCTACACGTTCTAACTTGATGGTAAGTTGAGATATGAGTGTGTTTATAAATTATATGTAGTTGTTGGGTCTGGTATGAGCTATAATTTCACGAACATTACGTCATGTGTTAATAGGTTAGGTTCAACAACCCTGTGGCTCGTCCTCCACATTTTTCTACGGGATTAATAGGTCAAGATAATGCAATAGCAAGACATGGCATCCATGGATTGTATTGGCCTTATAGTATTGAAGTAGGAAGCAATGTATTGGTGGAAGGAAGCAACACCATCTATCTTAGACAAACAAAAGGTATGAGTCCTTTTCAAGGCATTATGTATGACTACATCCGTTTTGAAAGACCAGAAGCATAGAAGGACTTAATGGAGCCGAAGATCTAGTTAAGCTCAATTCAATCATTGATTTATTATTAAAACACACAAACTGTCTTTTCTTGAACCCTAGACCAAAAAGGTATTGCTATAAAGCACCCCATTCGACTAGAGTAGGGACCTAGTATAGCATGTGTGTATTTATTATATGAGTCTGTATAAGCTTACTTAACAAAGGTGGTTTTAATATAATCAGCATATTTTAGCTTTTCTTTATGTGTTTGTATAATCTGTTCATTTTAAAATCTGTATTTTTTTTTTACTTATTTCAATGTGAAAATATAATCTACTCTTAAATATATGATTATTTTTAAAACACTTATTTCAAGTTTAACCAAACTGTGTTATCATTTTGTTTTGAGTTTAACCAAACTGTGTTACCATTTTGTTTTGAGTTTAACCAAACTAGATCAATATGTCTTGTATATATTAGTTTTTCTTATAAATATATTATGGAACTTATTAGAAATTATTGATTTTATTTTCGTGATGAACACACTAAGGACATTATAAAAAATAGTTTTATTAACATTTTGAATATGTAAAGATGAAACTTATGTTTTTATTGTGAATATATAAAAAGTGTTTATATGTATTGTTAATAAAAGTTTGAGAGATTAGATTGTTAAAAATATAGACCGACATTGTTTAGGAACAAAATAAAATCTAAAATTCCCTTAAGTTAAAAAAGATATAATTGTAATTCTGATAAAAAAAAGTTTTCTTAAAATAAATTTACATACTTTTATGATAATAAACTAATAAATTTTATTACATCAACTTATAAGATAAAATTTGAAATTATCAAAATAAAAGATAATTTAAAATAATTCACATTAATGATAAGATAATACGTAAGATATGAATCATAATCTGTCTAAAATAATTGGTATTATACATCGATTTTATTTATGTACAATTTTATATAAAAATATTAATAAATTGAATATACTATTATAATAATGAATTAAACAAATTAATGTCACCATGTTAACACTTTTTATGGAGAATTTTCACCTCACTAACATTATTTTAAATAAATTGTTCATCGGTCAATCAAATGTTAATTATTGCACTTGTTTTCTATAAATGAAATGGAAATATTTTGGTTGGACAAAATCTTACATTTTTCTATTGAAATTATTTCTCTCTCATGCATTTCACTGCATATGATAATGCTTTTATTGGATTTCTTCCTCCCATCCTTATAACGATCAAAACTTTAGATTTTTTCATTTGCGGAACCAACTTTCTTGTTTGGTCCTATCTCCTTATAGTTTGAAAAGGAGGAAATTCAAACTCTTTGAGTTTTCAAAATCTTATATTCCATGAAAAAGCAATTAATTTATTATTTTAATTGTTTCTTTTTCAAAAAGCATATGAAATTATTGTATTTGCAAATTTTATTAACAGCTGAATTTATTTAATTATAATATTTTATATTAATTTTTTAAATTGAAATATAAAAATTATAATTATAAACCAAATAAAAGTTACTGACTGAAAAGATAAGGTTAATTTAGACTATCTTAATACTTATAAGCACGTTTTTTAAAATTAAATTAAGTTTAATTTTTTAACTTGAGTTAGAGTTTATCTGATAAAATTTGTATTTGTTGAATATATTTATCAAGTTTTTATTGAATTATCTATTAATATTTTACATAAGAAATATATTATAAATTGAATTAATCGCTTTTTCTTTTAACAGTTATATAATTATAGTTATTCAATTATATGTATTTGTTGTTCTTATGATATTTATAAATTTTGTAAATGTTAAGGATTCATTTGTAGTTTATTTTTTATAATAACATGGAATACTGTAGCACATCAGAATATTTATTTTTTCTTGAAAACCAAATTTCCATGTTTTTCGCATATTTAGCGATGAACACGCACAGTTTAATTTTGATGTGGATTCAACAATATCAAACGTCACACAAAAAGTTGGAATTTGACTCCTTAAGGATCGAATTTTGACCTCCAATAGTGAATATTTTAATCAAGATCCATCAGACAAATGAAAAAAAAAGAAATATATCAAATCCTGCAAAAATTGAATTCTAAGAAACTTTCATAACTAATGATAAAAAAATAGACTGAAAATTCGATTTTTGAAAAGTGAAATTCTGACCCCTAAATGTTATTCTGAAAAATAAATTTGCAATGAGTTAATTTGAAATTTTTTTATTAAAGCAATATTAATGGTGGAAAAAATATCTGAATGTGTGGCGCTGTCATTGCTTTTAGTGGGTGATGTTGAATCTTCGAATTGTGAAACCATGTGTCAGACAAAAGAAGGAAATCTTGTGTTGTATAATTTTTCTGGTTGATGATAACTGTGAGTTTCTCTTTTGTTTGATAACTGTCCCTGCTATTCAGCCAATTTGTGATGTCATTTTCTCTATTTAAGGGTTCCTTTCATGTAATAATTTTTTAGATATTTCTTCCATTTCCTTGGATGGAGATCATCGGGCATAGGATCCCTTGAAAGTCTTTGACAATTACAGATTGTAACTGATAATTTACAAAGTAAATGCAAAGAATAGATATTAGATCACATAATTAAAAATGACAAAAATAACTATCTGTATTCATAGATAAAATTTATAACTATTACTCGTAGACATTCATTATTTATGGATAAAAAATAGTGAATATTTTAATATTTACCTATAGGGTAGAGTATCATATTATTCATATCAATATATATTTATTAATTACAAAAAAATAAAAACAAAAATTTAATTTATATTTTATTAAATTAAATTAAATTAAAATTAAAATTAATTTATATTTTATTAAGTTAAATTTAATTAAAATTAAATTTATATTTGTATTTAATTTATATTATATTTTATTTTATTTTAAGAATTTATAAAATATATTTTTTAAAATATCAGCGATATACACGAGTAATTACAAATTTTAAAATATCCATAAATACTTTTAAATGAATATTTAAGGAATAATAAAACATGGATGAATTTTCTTTTACCATTAGATAATGTTTCAGTATGGATGTGGAAACCGAGATACGAACCTAACAAACCTCAGCTGCTCCTTCCTGTGATGCCGCTACTGTGATATCTCCCTTCCTGCGCTATGCTTTCTGATGGGAAAATGGGCTGGGTACCTGCAAAGGCACTCCGACGCTCAAGTCAAAAAGGGATTTATTGAGTCTTTTCAGTTCAAGGTGGCCAAGAAGAAGAATAATTTTTCTCTCTTAATTTCTCTAAAGGGAAAAAACGTACCTTTTTTCTGGTGTGCTTTGTGTATTTAAAACAGTAAAACAAACCGTTTACCTGAAAGTTCGGGTGGTTACCGAAGTTGACTATCTGAAAGTTATAACCGCTAGATCGTGCTTGATACTGGGTCAGTTATTCCCGTGATTTATGGCATTGACCGATATTCGTAATTGGTAACCTCTAACTGCTACGCCGTTTAAGTTTAAGATATCGCTCATTATACGTCGAGCGTCTTATGTATTGATGTAACTATGCGAACTGTCGTGCGAGCACTTTATCACCACATCACTGTTTAGTTGTCGATCATCAAGTGGTCGACATCCAACTCTAAATGATACGAACGTAAGAAAGCCCAGTGAATGGTCGGTTAAGTTATGTGTCGATCGTTTAGTCGACTACATTACTGTCTAATTGTCGATCACCAAGTAGTCGACATCAAACTGTAAGTGATACGAACATAAGAAGGCCTAGTGGACGGTCGGTTGGGTTATTTGTTGCCGTTCAGTGGACTCAGATATCCTACGGTACAGATAACAAATAAGTATTATCCGACCTGAATCATTATTATTCTACATATAACATATGCTATCATAGTTTAATTTGCAAAATAATCAGATGAAAAAAAGAAGCTAATCTTTATTACAATTTAAGACTATGATGCCTCCAAAATTATATCTCAGGTTTTCATTCAGGTCACATACTTCTTTATTAGGTCATTATATTTATAAAAATATATTGATGTGATATCCCAAAATTTCAATCATAAATATGTATATTGGTATATTTAGTTAATGAGTTTCTTATATATTTTAAAAGATTTAGTTGATTGATTTCATTGTAATTCAATCAATTGTGAATATAATCTAAACTAAATTAATTAACGTAAGTTTTAGTTTCATATGTAATTAAATATGCTATTAATTTATAATTAATTATGTGTAAGTTATAACTATCTTTTATTGAAATCATTAATTATATAATAAATTAAATTATATATTTTTATTCTTTTATTCAAAGGAATAAGTTGCATGAAAACTATAGCGGTTAAAAAGGGTCATCTGGTCCAGTCCACCATTGATTGGTCACTAGGCTTTGTTCACTTGAATGGATTTGGGGGAGACTGATTGAATGGATTTGAGAGGATTTAAAAATAAATTTTCTTGTTGTTTATTTGAGTGGATTTGGAGGTAGGTCAGAGTGGATTTAGAAGCAACGTTTGTGATAGATAATTAGTGTAGGATTTGATTGATGTGATAGATTAAAAATTTACTTCCAAATCCACTCTGACCTACCTCCAAATCCACTCAAATAAACAACAAAAAAGTTTATCTACAGATCCTCTCAAATCCACTCAATCATTCTCCCCCAAATCCATTCAAGTGAACAAAGGGTTAATGACCAATCCAACACGGCTTATTTATTAGCGAGCCAAAAAAATTCGAATCTGGTTCGGCTCACCACGGGTTTGTGAGTTAAACGGGTTGACTCATTGACTTATTTATAATTACAAGTTTTTAAAAAAAAGTTACAATTTTTTAATTGAAATTTGAATAAATTTCACTCTAAAATAATCTTAAACTCCAAAGACAATTCAAAAATAAAAAAGTAACATATAACTTAAATGTAATCCAAAAACAAACTCAAGAAAGTAAATAAATAAGTTTATAATATTTGATAATTTTTGTGTCACTTATCCATTTATAAGATTAGAGTATTGAATGCATAAATTTATAATATTTTATTTTCTTGAAACATCTTTTCTTTTATTTATATTTACAATACAATAAAAAAATGGTAACAAATAATATTGAAATAAAAAATAAAAAATAATTAAATTAAACTAGGTGGGTTGGTGAGCTAACCCGACTCACTGTGGGTTCAACCCAGGTGAACCAGATTCTAAGTGAGTCGAGTTAAAAATTGACCCGTATAAAAAAATTTCATTTTTTTCAAATCTAACCCGATTCGAACTCGTGGTAGCTTAGATTGACCCATGAATTCTAACCCATTTAAGTATATAAAAAAATTAACGTGTACGTATATACAATTGCAATAGGCAAGTTTACTTTGTGAAATCAATAATTAAGTGGAGAAAAATTAATTTCATACATTCCCAATTACTATTCAAAGGAAATATACTTCTTTTGGTAATTTAATTTTTACCAATTATAGTATAATACACTTTAGTACGCTTTGTTATGAAAATATTAGATATATGCTAGTATCTATCTAATGTAACTAGTAGTACAGGTTTCGGCACGGTTTTTTTGTTATTATATTTTATTTTTAAAATCAAAGTGTTACTATGAGCTCGTAACCAATCGAACGGTAAAGGTGTAGAGGTGTCTAAGTTATTTTGAGCTCATGGCCGACCGATGGTACCTCCTAGACAAATGAACTGAGCGGGACAAACAGTTAACCGCTCGGTAAAATGGACTCATAGCCGACCGAACGGTAAAGGTGCAAAAGAATCAGCCTATCGATGATATCTCTCAGGTCAGTGAACCGACCGGTAAAAAGAGTCGTTAAGGTAATCAATAGTAATAATTGTCGGGGAGTTAATGAAAATAATTGTCATTTATTGACAATTAATATTGTCATTCATTGGTGGTTAATGAGTCAGACCTAACGGTAAGCTCATTATAATTTATAAATATTTGTCTGGCAAAGAAGACAAGGAACTTTTAACTTAACTTAGAGCTCTGATAACTAATCTTGATTACAAGATTACTACGCGAGATCACTGACTTGAGCGTCGGAGTGTCTTTTGCAGGCACCCTCCCTCGCGGCTTGGACAAGGAGAAGAGAGAAGACAACACAACTGGACATCGGAGCAGACAACTTTGAATGTTTTGGATTAGGGTTCTAAATCCTGCCGAAACACAAAGTATATATAAATAATGTAAAACAAAAAAATTAGGTTTTACTTAAGTGAGACTTATATTTCAGAAATCAGCTTTGATAAAACAATATAAGCATAAAAAAATATTAAAAATAAAAATAAAATAAAGTAATAAGTTTTAATCAAACAACAACGAGAATAAGAGTGAGAAAGACTAAGATCAACAGTTCAAACATGAACCAATAATCAAGATAATAACAATGTTGTAGCATCCCAAACATAACTACAATGATGCGACGTCCCAACACGAAAAAGATGTCAATGGTCATTGTTTCAGTTATGAGATCAATGTTATATATCACTAAGTCTAGCATGTCTGGATATCCAACCTAGTCACCGTTCGTCCTTCAATTCCGTTCAGTCGAATTGGGAGATTACTTGAAGAAACTACTTCAATGCAAAGGTAAGTAAAGATCTGGCAATTTAAGTAGTTAATGCATAATAAATATGTAATCATCTACATATTTACCTCAAACTTGTATTTATAAATTTCGGATTGGACTTCGAATTATTGATGGCCTAATTGTGGCCTAATTGGTACTAATCGTGTTTTACCATAAGTTAATCAAAATTAGGTATACTTATCTTGAATGGTGACCGTTTGACCTA
The DNA here is from genome assembly GCF_029865625.1 of Vigna umbellata. Classification (NCBI taxonomy): domain Eukaryota; kingdom Viridiplantae; phylum Streptophyta; class Magnoliopsida; order Fabales; family Fabaceae; genus Vigna; species Vigna umbellata. Next base: position 82,818,649 of record NC_142165.1, on the reverse strand, counting down.
CATATTTCGACAATTTGGTCTCTGGTAATCACTAAGGTCATGTTTGTAGAGTGGTTGACCATATGATTATCCTATCCTATGTTGATTGGGTGATCATATGGTACACATGCCCTCCAAACCCGACCATATCATGAGGCAAAGGGGTTTAAGATGGAGGTTGTTTTGGGCGCATTGAGGAGTGCTTTGGTCTTTTCGTTACCAATTGGCTGAATGGTTGTAACCATTGACCATGATTCAAGGAGATGTAGTAGTTGAGAAGTTGTTACAACCACTAGGATGGGGACACTTAGCGTGTTGGTATTCGTGCATAATTAGAAACGAAGAGTCGTGCAATAAGGATCGTTAGGTCTTGTTCTATCCAACAGTTGAGGTTGGACCATTAGACCCCCCCATTTCCGTGTTATGCCCAAGTTTCGGTGATACCCACAGTGTTTCTTCCTGTCAACAATCCTTAGGGTAGAGTTTATCTTCTTCACGAATGGGAGAAAGTCTACACTCAACGCCTCTTGCAAAATCCTTACCCTTGGTGCATTCAAAGGCGTGTATTGCGGGAAATTTGGCCTCCGAGGAAGATCCTTCGGTCGGGAGTTGTTCCCTTTATCATCGCCAACAACCTACTTCTTCCTTTCCTTCTTCTCGCCACTTGAGCCCATGATGTCCTGTTGTTGCTTCTTGCGGTATTCTCATATGTCCTCCACTCGCATAAACTTTGCTGCCGCTTCATCAATTCTTTCATAGTTTTTACTGGCTTCATTCAAAGATAATTGACGAACAGTCCAACTCTCAAAGTCGTCATAATATGTTATAAGGCCAATTCTTGGCTCAAATCCTTGATTTGTTGTGCGGTTTTGTTATACCGGTCCATGAAAGCTCGTAAGCACTAATTCTTCTCCTGTTTTGTGCTGACCAAAGCATGAGCTGTCAGATTTTGGGTTCGACTGACTGCGTACAACTTAGGGATAGACAAAAAAATTCCGCGTCCTGGATACCCACGAATAAAAATTTTAACGGGTAGTTACTATGCACGGATATTTATTACCCATGGGTAACAAGTAATGTGTATTTTAATACCCACTTCTAAATAGGTCGGGTGTGAGTATTATACTATCTGACCTGCGGGTACCCGTTACCCACAAAAATAATAATAATTTAATTTATATTTATATTTTTTTAAATTAAATTTACGTTTTATTACTCTTAAAAAAGAGTGGGAAAGCTTTACAATTAAAAATTACGTAACCCTAATTAAAAATTTCAATTTCCCAATTGTTGGTTTCTCTCATAAACTCTATTAAGAGTTTTTTACCCAATCTCTTCTCTTTTACATTTCTCGTGAGCAAATCCAGAAGCTTCAAGCTTCTTCTTTATCTTTATTCTAGCACGGTGGGAAAATTGTTTATTTCTCGTTATTTAGGGTTAAGGTTTTTGGGATTGGGGTTTTTCTTGACCTTGTAGCAAGTCTGGAGTTTATCTTCTTTTTTGGTTTGGGAATTTTTGGGATTCTTGGTGTTGTAGTTCTTTTGGGTTTTCTCTACGATTATGATCTTGGAGTTTTATACTTACAGTTTTGTTCTTACAAATTGAGGGTTAGGATAAATTTAATTAAAATTAAATTTTAATTTATATTATATTATATATTTTGTAATTTTATTTAAATTTTATTTTAAAAATATTTAAAATATATTTTAAAAAAATTTTAAGGGTATCCGCGGGTATTTTTTAAGCGGGTACCAGCGCGGGTAACGAACAGGTTGTGAGTTGGATTTTTGTTTTGCGAGTTAAGTTGTGGGTAAGCATTATCTGTGCCCGATCTGACCCGTTGTCATCCCTAGTACAACCAAACAAATAAGGTGTGGGCGGTGAAACTATCCACGGAGTTGGGTGGTAGGGAGTTGAACCACGCCAACGCAACCCCTTTCAAAGATAAAGAGATGGCTCTACACCACACGGGGTCACTTGACGAACATCTTAAAATGTTCGTTCGGGTCAGTTGACCCATCGTACTTCTCGAACGTTGGAGGCGTCCATCGCTCGGGCATGGGTGTCTCCATGATAGCTTGGGTAAATGGTAGCAGGTCGACCGTATGGACCATTTGTACCAAAGGAGCTCCATTGCTTGCTGCTATGCTTCCTCCTAGACTGTCTTGTTTGGTCCCTCCACTTGCTTGTTCAGGTTCGACGGTCCAGGATCGCCCGACACGAAATGTTTGGCCCTTTTTTCCTAGCGAGTGATCGCGTTCTTGACTCTCAATGTCGCTAACTCTTCTTCGTGCCTCTTTTGCAGCTCCTACATCTAGCATTGCATCTCTTTGATAAGCTTCAAAGGATCTTGCTAGTTGCTTGATTTTCCTTGCACAATTGTACTCATGTTCTTGGTGGTCATCATTGGGTTGTCTTCTAATTCCTCGGGCATCACGGTGGACACCAAAATATTTTTGGTTATAGGGTCGAGGTTATCTGCTCACTAAGTCTTGGATGTTTGGATGTATGTATTTGACATTGTTCATCATTCAATTTCATTCGGTCGAATCAAGAGGTTACCTATAAAAGGTACTCTGATGTCAAAGTTAGTAAAGATGTGACAATTTTAATAATTAATGCGTAATAAATGCAGTGACCTACCACTTTACCTGAAACATGTATTTATAGATTTCAGAATGGGCTTTGGATTATTGACGATCAAATTGTGACCCAATTGGTACAAATCCTGTTTGGCTGTAAGTTAATCAGAATTAGATATACTTGCCTTGAAGGGTGACCATTCGACCTACAGTTTATCAAGGTCCAATCTCAAGATAATCATTAGGGTGGTTAACTATATGACCATTTGGTCTTATGTTGATCGAGTGATCATACGGTATAACCACCAAAAGTGCAACAACAATACCAAAACTAAAATAAAAATAATATTAAGAGAAGAAAGATAAAAACAAGAATGAAATGAAGAGATAGATGAGAAATAAAAAGAAAGATAAACATTAATAAAAATAAAAATGAACCTTAAAAAAGACTAAGAAAACACAAAATTGTAGCGACAAAAAAGAGTACAGAGACGTATGCAACAAAATCTTTAACAAATTTATTTGGGTCTAGGATAAACTAATGCTTATACCATGACTTGACATCCAGATAAAATCTTTTAAGATTATAGTGTTATTTTAAAAGTATTTTTTCTTTTCAATTTTTTAATAATACAAACTATTTTTAACAATAATTATTATAATTATAATAATAATATTTTTGTAATTTATAGAATTGATTTTTTTTCTAGTATATATAATTTTTTATTATATATCAATAATAATATTTATGATTATAATAGTATTATTTATGTAATTTTAAATAATAATTTTAATTTTATCCTAACATAGTTTTTATTATTTATATTTAATTTTATATTATATATATTTGTAAAAATAAAATATTAATTATTTAACTTTACCTATTAAAACACTTTTTAATCTATCGTACTAATAAGAAATTTTCATAAAGTTCCTCATCAAATTCTTTCATTCATCAATTCAGATTTCTTAAAAATATAATCTTTTTGAAAATATAATAGTCATTCTTTTTTAAATTTTCATTGCAATCCAAACATTGTCTTAACAATGACAAATGTGCAATGTACTTATTTTCATTAACAAGATGGAAGAAAGAGAAAAAAATAATTCATATTAAGAAAAAGACAATAAAAATGAGAAATATAGAAAAGATTGCAACTAATTTAATTAATGTAATAGAATATGTTTTATAATATATTTAGAAAATAATTTTTAAATTAATATTTTGAAAATAATTTAAAATTGAAAAATTATTTAAAATATAGAATTCAAATAAAGTTTAATTTTTTAAATGAAAATTTATTATAAAATTTTAATAGATAAAAATTATATTTTAAAATTAAAATTTATTAAAATTAATTAATTAACATAAATAGTAAATTTGAAATTAATTTAATATATTTAATTTATTATTTCATTATAATATAAATATTAACAAAGTGTTAAAATAATAATAATAATAATGCATTATATTAAAAATCATTAATTATTATAATAAAATATTATTATATTTACTTCTTTCAAAGGGCTGACTTATAAAGAAAAGCTTAAAGAAATAAACGAAGAGAAAAAATAGAAATCCAATGAAGAAAAAATATTAAAAAGTGGAAAATGATGTAAAATTTTTGTAATTATCTTTTTCGTATAACTGTGAAAATTTACGAAGAAACAAGATTTCTCAATTATTACCAATTTTGTAATCGATAATAATTGATTATGTGTTACATAATCGACTATATTATTTTTGCTAAATTAAAAATAATCTATGATATTATATGTAATTTTTTAAAGCATGTCATATTATTTAAATCATTCTTAAGATTTTACAAACTTACGTGATTTTTCTTCTTTTTAGTAGAACATATATTTATTTTCCCCATATAAAGTTAGAAAAAAATGAAGACATAAATATTATAAATTTGAAAAAGACTAAAATCATTTCTAAATATAAACTTTCTTTAATGTGAGAGAATACTTATGGGAAGAAATTGAAAATAATTGATTATATTTTAATAAAATTAATTATTTTTAATATCTTTATATTTAAATAAACGAATTAAAATATTAAATTACTTAATACAATAATATTAGTTAATTTGAGTTTTGATACTTTAGTATTTTTTATTTCAAAATGAAATTTTCTTTTATTAATTTTTTTAGTTTATATTTTTAAAATTTACGATAAATTATTTAAAAAATATATTTTTTAAATATCTTAATATATAGATAATTGTTTTTATCACATTATCAATCAAATTTATTATAATTGTTTTTATATTCTTTAGTTTCTTCTCATTTCCAATAATTTATTTTATTCTATTTTCATTCTTTAATACAAGCATATCTTGATATCCGAGCAAAGTATTAATTACTTGTTGCTTTTCAGCTTGTCGTCTTGTCCTTAGAGACAGAAACAGTATCCACCAATATGTATTATTTTTCTAATATCAAAACTATTTTTAAATTGGGTTAAATATGTTTTTCTCCCTAAATTATTGATCGTTTCTGATTTTCGTCCCTCTTTCAAATTAAGGTACAATTTGGTTTTCATTCTTTTCGAAATGTTCGTTTTATTCCTCGGAATTTTGGTTTTAGTTCTCATTTATTGCTAAATGAGAACCAAAATTTTTAAACAGTGTTTAGTTTTCGAGAACTAAAACGAACAGGACCAAATTGTACCTTACTTTGAAAGAGGGACGAAAACCAGAAACGGCCAATAATTTAGTGACTAAAAACATATTTAACCCTTTTAAATTTATGATACCTCCTTTAGATATTTAAATATTTATATCCAATCATATTTAAACTTCAATGTAAAATTACTTTAATAATTTTTTAAATTATCAAATTATAATATATTTGTATGGTATCATATCGAATAAATTATTACAAGCTTTAATTCATTTCTATATTTTGTTATATAAACAACTATATTTTGTTTTACTTTATTAGTCTGTCTTTAATTTTTACCCTTTGAGTTTTGACATCTCAATGAATCACGTGAACAGTGTGGGTAACTAAAGATACGGAAAGCTCCAGAGTTTTTATTTAACGATATTTTATTGTAAATTTAATAAATATTTTTAATTTAAAAAATGATCTATATGTAGAATTGAATGTTTTTAAAAATAAAATTATAATGTCCAGATCCAATGTCTCCATCAGTAGACACGTGTAAGAAAAACACCAATAGTTGTTGAGTTCCAGACTCTTCTGATTGGATTCTCAGTTAGATAAGGTACTTAACACTGAAGTCCAACTTGGTTGAGTATTATATTCAATGCGACCAAATACCAAAAAATAAGATATTTTATAACCATGTATACCGCTTGATTGATACCAACGTGTATAATCTTCACAATCTCAACCATACACATACTTCATAATGAATTTGACATAGTGCATTTCTTTTCAGAGGAATAACACAATATAAAACATATTTTTATATCCATTTGATACATAATAAAATGATTATAAAAATATAGACTTTTATATTTTTAAGAAAGAAAAAAAAATAAAAGATAATACCACAGAAGGTAAAAAATTTAAGTGTATTTCTTTATATGATACGTGCCTAATAAAAAAAAAAGAGAAAGCATGAAAAGAATAGAGAGCAGTGTCCCCACCACGTGGCCTCATAAATAATAATTGCGTACGAGAGAAGACTATGAACCACATATCTCACATATCTCTGAGCGCTGGTGCCTTTAATTACGCACAGGCTGCTACAGAGTGTTCACAATTCTAGAGTCCAACACATTCAGATGGCTGCAACACCAGGACTGGAGCATTCTAGGAATGCTTTTGGATGGGCTGCTAGAGACAAATCTGGGGTTCTCTCCCCCTTCGACTTTACCAGAAGGTATTCATTTCAAGCTCTTCAATTCCTCAACTTTAGAAGTAGTTCACGCTTCTGATGTTCTGTTTTCTAATGGTGCAGGGAGACAGGAGAGAAAGATGTGGCAATCAAAGTGTTATTCTGTGGTATATGCCACACTGACCTCCACGTTATTAGGAGTGACTGGGGTGAGTCCACTTATCCACTGATACCCGGGTAAGCCTCTTACTCTTTTTCACGTATATGTTTTAAACACTAGATGCTGTCTTAACTTTTACCTTCGATTTCTGAAACAAGAAACAGTTCTGGAAATTTGTTCATATAATCAATTTCTAGTGTGATTTTCAAAATATGAAATAAAATGACTAAGCTTTAACTCAAATTTTGAGGGTGCACACACAGAAAGAAGAAACAAGATTTTTTTGAAGTCACTGCAAGATAACCATGCAAAGTTATATAAATATAAAACGCCTAAGACAATAGATCTGCTGTTTAGACGAAGCCGTAGATATGCTAAACGGTAAGTTGGAAAACAAACACCTTTCATGCAGACTAGTTATTTGATAAATAGTTAGCTACCTTTTCAATAAAAGATGTTATTTGTTGTTTATCATTGACAAGTTATTAGTGTTAATGATAGATTGAATTCTAATTTAAGCTCCAAAACGTAGGCACGAGATTGCCGGTGAAGTGATAGAGGTTGGAAGCAAGGTACAGAAGCACAAGGTGGGAGATAGGGTGGGTGTGGGGTGCATGGTTAATTCCTGTAGGTCGTGCAAAAGCTGCGACGAGGATCTTGAGAATTACTGCTCAAAAACGATTCAGACTTATGGAGCGAAGGATCTTGATGGGAGCATCACACAAGGAGGCTACTCTGATCTGGTGGTTGTAGATGAACACTTTGTGATCAGCATTCCTGATAACCTGCCTCTTGAGGCTGCTGGTCCTCTCTTATGTGCTGGGATCACAGTTTATAGCCCTCTCCGATATTTTGGAATAGACAAACCAGGCCTGCATGTGGGTGTGGTTGGTCTTGGTGGCCTTGGTCATATGGCTGTTAAGTTTGCCAAAGCTTTTGGAGCTAAGGTCACTGTAATCAGCACATCTCCAAACAAAAAGAAGGAAGCTATTGAGCATCTTGGAGCTGATTCATTTTTGGTCAGTCGTAATCCAGAGGAGTTGGAGGTACTTTAACTTTCCCTTTCTGAACCTTTCTACAATTATTTTATGAAAGTAGTTTGTTGAAAAATCTGCTTTTTATTATTTTGAGTTTTTTTAATACGGTTTAGTTTGTGTCTGTGAGGAAAAGTTATTGTTTAACTTCTAAGTGCCATTTTTTCTGTTCAGGCTGCAAAGGGCACCCTGGATGGTATAATAGACACAGTGTCTGCAGTTCACTCTCTGGTCCCTCTGGTTGATTTGTTGAAGACTGGTGGGAAACATGTCATTGTTGGTCTACCTGATAAGCCTTTGGAGCTACCCATCTTTCCTTTACTAGGTATGCATGCACATGAAAAATGATTACACTTGTATAAAGAACCTTTACGCAAGTATAAATTAGATGTAAAATTATCTTGTAAATATAGTTCATGAAAAAATATATTTTATTTTTCTTAAAGACGTACTATTGTGTTTGGTTTGCAGCGAGAAAGAGTGTTGCTGCCAGTAACATTGGAGGAATAAAGGAGACTCAAGAGATGCTTAATTATTGTGCCAAACACGATATACAGCCTGACATTGAGATTATTCCTGTTGATTATGTAAACACGGCAATGCAGCGTCTCGTCAAAGCAGATGTCAAATATCGATTTGTTATTGACATTGGGAACACACTGAAGCCCAGCTCTTAAATTTTCATAATCTATGTTGCAGAGGAAGAATGTAGAGGAAGAAATGTTTATTACTTTAAATAAGGAATTTGTCCATGTTGTCGAGTGGATGTGTAGTTTGATTGGATGTTTTACTGTCTGTTTTAGGAGGCATTATGAATGGCTTGGATGTAGTTGCTATCTTTAATATTATGTCATTAGTAAACATCTCTTTACTAAAATTATGGCTTAATATTTATATCTTTTTTATACTGCTAAGAAAAAATGAGGACAAATTTTCTTTTACTAAAATTTTTATAAACGATTTAATGAACTTGATATCAATAATAGAGATAATATGCTTCAGTGACTTTGAATCATATATTTTTTATGTTTTGATATTCACATTAATAAAGATCTGTGGTACGATAAATAGAAACAAGATCAGAGATCATTAGACATATTTACGAATAGGGTAGACAACAATGAGCAGTTTTATAGTAAAACTGCTTAATGTCTGTATTTAATATCCTTCTAGCACTTTTTCTTGTCCGGAGACATTGTAAGGACTAAGTGTTTGAGAGAAATAACTTTGATTTGAGATTCAATTGAATAATTTGTTATTACAAATTCAAGTTGCGTATTGGATGTGATGATTACCAATTTTAGTTCTCTTTTGAAACATTCAATTGAAAGTAACCGAAAACAGTTTATTTATTATAATATATAAGACACTGAAAGAAATAAATTTGATTTGAGATTCAAGTAAATATTTTGTTATTACAAATTCAAGTTGCGTATTAGATGTGATGATTACCAAGTTTAGTTCTCTTTTCAAACATTCAAGTAATGGAAAACAGTTTATTTATTATAATATATAAGACAAAGCGTGAGAGAAATAAATTTGATTTGATATTCAATTAAATATTTTGTTATTACAAATTCAAGTTGCGTATTGGATGTGATGATTACCAATTTTAATTCTCTTTTGAAACATTCAATTGAAAGTAATGGAAAACAGTTTATTTATTATAATATATTTTATTGGCTTAATTTTCCCGAAATTAAGTTTTTGAAGAAATTATTTTATCTATTACAAATTCACTAATAACAAATGTTATAATCGTATATTTTTTTTAATTATTTGTTTTATACTTTTTCATAAAATATTTTTTAGAAAAACAGAATATGTTGTTATAAGGTGTTTATCAATAATAGATTTTGTCTAGTGAACATCACATTATTAAGAAATTTTGATGTTTTCTTTTATCTTAATATAACAAATTTTGCCTTGAAGTTTTTTTTAAGGTATATACTAAAATTGCAAAAGACAAGCTTTTTATCCTAAGAGAAACATGTCCCTTTTTCATTATCTTTTCATTTGAGTTCACAATATTATTAATATATATAATTAAGGGTTAAATATGCTTTTAATCCCTAAACTATCAAACAAATTTGTTTTTAGCTCATCTTTCAAAGTAAGATACATTTTAGTCATCTTACTTAAGGAAACCTTAATTTTTGGTTCTCAAAAACTAACACCGTTAAAAATCAGCTGAGCTGGCTGATGGTGTAGTGCCACATAATTTTTTTTTTGACATCACTCTTGCCAGATTTTCTCCCTTCCACCAACCCAACCCCATTCCCCCACCATGGACCTCAACCCCCACTCGGCGCAACGCCCCCCATCCCCCCACCCCTCGCCGCGCTTGAGATGTTCCCACCGCCCCTCAACCACCGACGACCCTCTCCTCTGTAAGACCCTTGAAAATATTGTAATTCAGATACTAGATTTTAAAAAAAATAGTAAAAAGTGAATAGTAAAATGTGAATAGTAAAATGTGAATAGTAAAAAAAAAATTTAGTGTGTGGAAGGGATAAGTATTCCACGTTGTCTTGAGTCATAAGATATCAGAATTCATCAAATTGTGAATAAAAAATTATTTTTGTAATAGTAAAATGAATAGAAAAATGAATAGTCAAAATGAATAGTAAAAATGAATAGTAAAAATGAATAGTAAATTTTTTTGCTATAAATAGCGAAGGGGGAAGGCTGAAAATTTATACCAAAAACTCAGAAAAATTTTGAGAGGAGAGAGTTAGAAGAATTTCTAGTTGCAAAGGAGACATTCTGGAAGTTTTCGGGGAACGAGGAGATTAAGTCTGTAATAGAGGTAAGGGAAGTCACTCTTGAATCTTGAGTATACAATACTTTGCTTTTGTCTAATCCTAAATCTTGAATATGGAGTATTTTGTTTCTGGATGATCTTGAATTTTGAATAAGAGCATGCTTCTGTGATGAGACCCAAGTTTGATGGTTGTAAAACGTGATATTGATTATGCTATGCTAATTGTACGTTATTATTACTTAGACATTTAGTTATTCCTTTTGCAATTTTGGAAGGATGAGAAGTTGTCTAACCAGCTCTGCCAGATTCAACTTCTTGTTTCCCCAGACCTTTTATTGTTTCTTATCTCTTTATATTATATTTTTGGAAGAACGAGAAGTTGTCTAACCGGCTCTGCCAGATTCAACTTCTTATTTTCCCAGACCTTTTATTTCTTATTTATTTATATTGTATTTTTGGAAGGATGAGAAGTTGTCTAACCGGCTCTGCCAGATTCAACTTCTTGTTTCCCCAGAAATTTTATTGTTTTATCTATTTTTTTATTGCATCTTTCTGAAAGGATGAGAAGTTGTCTAACCGGCTCTGCCATATTCAACTTCTTGTTTCCCCTGAATTTTTATATTAAGATTATTTTGATGGTAGGGGAGCTAATCCTTTCTTACATATGATATTTATACATATTATGACCATGAATATGAGTTATGAACATGTTAAAATTTTGGTAATGGTAGTTATTTATTCAATTGTGTAAATTTAGTTTTCATGATTATAATTTTTCTTATTTTCGAGTTACTGTGGTAAAACATTCCTTTTAATTGTTTTTACCGTTGGATTTAGCTAAAATTTTAATATATGAATCCTAAGATCTATTTCTTCACTTTGACCGTTCGGATCATTAATTAAGAGTCTGTACTTGGAGAAATAAGTTCTGCATGTTTGAGTAAATTAATTACCCCTGTTATTCTGTTACTGAGTACTCTCGGTAAAATATAGATTCTATTCTATTTGACCGTTGGATCAACTTGAAAATTTGATATATGATTCCTAAGATATATTACTATAATTTGACCGTTCAGATTTGTAATTAGAAGTCTATGTGTTGAGAAATAAATTTCGAAATTTTGAAAAGTATGATGAACACTATATTTTTGTTCTTAAGTTATCATGGTAAAAACTTCATATATATTTCATTTACCGTTACATTGAACCCAAACTTTAATATGTAGTTCCTAAAATATGTTGATGTACTTTGGCTGATCTATGACCTTTGATTGGTGAAAATATGTTGAGTTATACTCGTTATGGGAAAAATGAGTTTATAATATGAAGTATGATATCTGGCAATATGTTTAATTTATTGACACCAAAACGGGTTATTGTCAAGTTATGGTTAAAGAATGAACATGATTGAGTTAGGTGGATAAGAGGGTATGAATTGTTGATTTTATGAAATGTTGGAGTGGATATAAGAATCATTACTTATGAAATGATGTTTACTACTAGGAGTAGTATGTTCGGTTTATACCATGAGAGCTTGATATGAGCAAAGTAATACCCGAGGTTTATGAAAGCAGGCAGAAAGTGGTCTGACCATAAGGCTTTGACATAAACATATGATTCGTATGTTTTATAGAAGCAGGCAGAGAGAGGTCTGACCATAAGGCTTCAGAAAGTAAGACATAGTATACAGGTAAGGCTTAAGGAAGCAGGCAGAGAGCGGTCTGACCATAAGGCTTCGTGAGTAAGCATGGTATACTTGGAAGGTTTATGAAAATGAGAAAGATGATGAATTAATGACATCGGGATAATGGTATTTATAAATTGCAGAAATACATGATTGAAACATTTATATTATAAGTAAGTTTAATGATTGTATGATATGGTTGGCTTACCCTTATTTGTTTGTGCTGTGATCATATAACTCATGTTATATGTGAACAGATAATGTTGCAGATAAAGTTGAAAAATCTTAGAAATGATGAGAGAGATGTGGGGAAAAACTTTCAGGGATTTTTGTAAAAAGAATAAATTTGTATTGGAAAAATATATTGTGTAAGACTTATAAGTTTAATTTCGAATTTATGTTAAGTGGTGAAGACTATATTGTTTAAATTTTGTAAGTTTGGAATTATACTCTGGAGGAATTGAAATAAAGTTTGATTGTTTATATCAGATATCAAATTAATTTAGTCTTTACTACCAGTAATACCCTTTAATTTATTTGGGTGTTACACCCTCCCTTTCGGATCTCCTCCTCACGGTTCTATCCGTCTGCTTCCTCGTCTCCTCCTCCAAGCCCAAAATCGCTTCCACCCGCTGCCCCTTCTCGCGCCGCTTCCTCAAATTCCCCGCCATGTCCCTCACTGCAACACCTTCCAAAAATACCACCACAGCCATTACCCTCAACACCCTACCCCCGCGCCGCCACAACTTCGCATCTCCCCAATCCCTCTCCGATTGGCTCAAACCCCGCCTCCCCTCTGAGTCCTTCGCCTAGTGGGGCGTCAAGCCTGGCACCAAAAACGTGCACAACCTTTGGCTCGAACTCTCCCAGGGAGAAACCTCTCTCGCCGATTCCACTCCTCTGGTTCAGACGGTCCACGTCGTCCTCGTCCCTGTCACCGCCAAACACGATCATAGAATTGCAAGCAATTCACAAAATTAATAACATCAAACCCTGTAAAAAAATGAAAATTGGGGGCAAATGGTGATGAACCTCAAGCATGTCTTTGGCGAGTTCGATGGTGATGACGCCGGCGCTACAGCCCATGCCGCCAAGGTTGAAGCTTTTGACATTCCCACGAAGCTTGTACTTGTTGACGATCATGGCAAAAAGGGAAGGCGTGAAGTTGAGGACGAGGATTGTGATGTCCTTGGGTTTGGCGCGGGTGTTGGCGAAGAGGTTGTCAAGGGAACAAACATGACCTGCTCGGCCTCTTCCCTGGTGGTAGGTTTCATTGCCGAGGCCAGAGCGAAGGAGAATCTTGCGCTGGAAATCGAGGGAGGATGGGAGGAAGTCGCCAGTAAGGGTGGAGTGGTGGATGAACATTTGGAAGTGGACGGTGAGGTGATATGGGGGACGGTAGCAGGAGACGTCGAGGAGGTAGATGATGGAGGTGGGGTGGGTCATGATGTAGAGGGTGGATCTGTGTCATCACATGTGCCAAGAGTTAGGAAGGAAAATGGTGAACATATGTGGCAAGACATTAGCAAACCCAACTAGTTATTAACGGTGTTAGTTTTGGAGGACCAAAAATTAAGATTTCCTTAAGGAGGAGGACTAAAATGTACCTTACTTTGAAAGAGGGACTAAAAACAAATTCGCTTGATAGTTTAGGGACTAAAAACGTATTTAACCCTATAATTAACTATACATGTCTTTTTTTATATCTAAAACATTTTATTTTTAAATTAAATCATCTTCTTTTAATCAAGATACATTTTCTTTTGATTGAGCAACTTCAATATCTAACATGTGTTTAAGGTTCTTGAAATTTTAAAATATTTAGACAAGTCTCTCTTTAATCGAGATATTATATCATCATTTCCTATTATTAACATGCATTATAATGAATACATTTTTAAAAGGGTGATGATATAAAAAATTAGACAATCTCTTTCGGTATGCTTCAATCCAAATGTTTGAACAATGTCACTATTTTCTAAACATGCATAAAAATTTCTTTAAGGAAATATTTTTTAAAGTTTACTAAGTAGACTTCAAAAAAAGAGAGGTGAGTCACAATGGATAAACTAAGAACCTTGTCCTTCCTAGCCATAGTTTTCTTCAAACTCTTTTTACAAATTTTCTCATAGAAATCCTTAATGACACCATTACTCCGCTAGAGAATATCACTCATACTTCATCATTTTTCACCCGAGTTTATTCTCGTACCACGTGCATAAGGTTAATTATTTATCTATCTATCATCAATTATAGACGTTTAGGATTTTGTGGTCATTGTTTTTGAGACCAACTTGTAATTTAAAATCATTGTGAGTAGAGCTGTCCAAACGGGTAATTCGGCCCGACCCGACCCACCACGGGTTGACCACTTAGTGAGTCAACCTAACCCGGCTCATTTATTAGCGAGCCAAAAATATTCGAACCCAACCCGACCCACCACGGGTTGTTGGGTTAAACGGGTTGGCTCATTGGCTCACTTAATTAACTTTTTTTTCACCTTCTTCTTCTTAGATTCTTATAACATGTTACTTTGATCGATCAAATTGAAATAGTAATAATTAAACTAATTGATATAAAAGAAAATGAAACAAAAGAAATATATTGTTATATATATTCTAAGCTATCAAGCGTAAAATTTTGCCAATTTAATTTGGTGAGACATACAAGAAACTACATATAGACGTTAACAAAAATATATAGCACAAGATAAAATTGTCATGCTTGTAGATAGGTCTAAAAACAAGATGGTTTAAATCCTCGGATGGTTCTCGTATTTATATGGGAATCTCAAATGGGTCATCGTTTTTTTTTCGGTCTCAATTGGGTCCATAAACTTGTAAATTTGAGCCGATTAAGCCATCTCTGTTAACTTTTCATTGACGTTGTTTAACTGTGCTGAGGTGTATTTTTTTTTACATGAAGTGGCATTCTATATTAAATTAATGGCGGAGGCATGGCGCCCTGATAAGGAGAAACGCGATTAGGTTTTTGTGCTTTGATGGAGGTGCGGAGTGTTCTGGTTGTGGTCATGGAAGCACGACTTAGGATTAGGGACGTGATTTTGTTAATAATTAAAAGAATTGTTTGAAGAGATGGGTGGAAGAGAAGGGTTTGTATGGAGAGAGAAGACGATGGGGGCAGCAGATAAGGAAATCAATAGATATAGATTATGTATACATAGATAGATTTGGATTGGAATTAAAATCAGAATAAGAACAAAATGTCAATTCAATTCCTCTTCCCCACTTCTCTTCTATCCCCCTCATTCCAAATCTCTTTTTCTGAACTTCTCTTTGGATTCTTCCTTTTGCCTCTGGGTTTCTTCCTTCTCTGCATCCAATCAAAGGAAAAGCACAATTCTTTCGCTCCTTTTCGGCAACCTCATCACGCATTTTGCCTCTAAAACGCCAAAATAATTCCTCTCTGTTGTTTCTTTCTTCCTAGGTCTCTTCTAGGGTTCTCATTTTTTTAGCCTTTTCACTTCAATCCACCCACATAACCCCTTTTTGCCACTCCAATCGCACCACACAATTCTTTGCTCATACTCCTAAACTGTGTCTCTAGGGTTCTTTGACCATTCTCTAAACCTGTTTATCACAATGTGGAGGAGTTCCTGAAGCATTTAGCACTGTACTTCCTTCCTAAACATTATATTTGTGAACTGCTTCAGGGAGTATTTTTTGTTTCAGGTGTTGGTTTTTCAAATTGGGTCTATGTGATTTTTTTGAATGCAGGCTATTTTTCCCCTTTTTTTTTCTGCTTGCATAATTTTTCTACTTTTTTTAATTTATTAAATTCCATGTCATCACTGTCAGCATATTTTTTTAATAAAATATCCACCTCATTATATCCATCTCAACACATTTTAACACCGTTTGTGACAACTTAACGGTTATGGCAAAACTGACTCAATTTTACAAATATTTGGACCCAATTGAGATATTTTGCAAATATATGGACCCAATTGAAACAGTTGAAAATATGATGACCCATTTGAGATTCCCATATAAATACGAGGACCATCCGAGGGTTTAAACCAAACAAGATAAAACAAATGATATATTCCTAAATTATCCAATCTATAATATTATCCATCTATTAAATTGGAGTCCTGAATGGATAAATCCACAATATTATGCTCTCTTGAAACATCTTCTTCTTTATCTCCATCTATAATATTATCCAATCTATAATCTTAGGGTTTTATCTGCGAAGGGGAACTTTTGGAAAGACAACAACGCGAAATGCTCTATTGCTAAGTAAAGGTTGTGCATTTTGAATAATTAATTTGATTAATTTGATTTCAATAAAAAAATAGGATTTGAATAATTAATTTAATTAATTTAATTTAATTTAATTAAAAAAATAGGTGAGTTGGTGAGCCAACCCGACCCACCACGGGTTCAACCCGTGCGAGCCGGATTCTTAGTGAGCCGGGTCAAAATTGACTCGCATAAAAAATTAGCATTTTTTTTCAACCTTACCCGGCTCAAACCCGTGGTGAGTCGGGTTGGCTCACGGGTTTCAACCCATTTTGACGGCACTAATTGTGAGCTTCATCAAAGGTTAGTCTTTTTCATGAGAATTCTTCGAACTCAATGTTAGTAGAAAACCAACTACATGAGAAGTGCACCGATCGTACGTAGTAAGTGATAAATATCGTCATCTCACAAGGGATTTGTGCAACACTTGACAACTCTTGCACTCAATAACTCACTTAGACAACAAAGTTCACAAAAATACAATGAAAACTCTTTTTTGTATTTTTATCAAACAATTATTGTGTAACAAGAAATTTAACATAGATTATTTACAATTGTCAAGATTAGATTTCTTCCATTTCATTCTCATGCATTTACAAACATCTCAATTCCATAATCAAGTCAAAATTAACTCACCAACATACTCAAATCCTATTCCTAGAACCTTTGAACCTATGATCACTTATCAAGTTTCAATCACTTAAATCCTCAACAAGTGAAATCATGCTATAGACATTCAATTTCAAGTCTAGAATCTAAAGATACAAGTTCTATTCCTAGATACAACCATCCTAGATACAAGAATTCATTAGGCATTCAATTTCAAGTCTATACTCTAAAGGTATTTCCCAACACCTCAAGCATCACAAATCAAGAATGAGAATAATCCACACCAAACATTAAGCTTAGAAAAGCATGTATATATCAACAACATAATTTTACACAAGAACTCAATGTTTTGCATCTAATCTCAAGAAATAAAAAAACAAATTCATGGTGGAGAACCTAGGGTTTACAAATTGAAGAAATAGAGAAAAAATTGAAACCATAAAAAAGATAAAGGCCCTTTCCCGATACACCTAGCAGATGTTCCAAGCTTCATTCATGCCTCTCCTTCACATTTCCACCTCCAATCTGTAGCCCATCTTTCTCTTTAACTCCAAAAGGGGGAGAACCACCATCGATGAAGGAGGAAACCCGAGGAGGAGAGGAAGAGCTTCCTAATACTCCAAACTGTTGGGTACAAACAAAGTCCCACATCGGATAAAATAAGAGATGGACATGGATTTATATACACATAAGATACCTCCATTGATAAGAGGCCTTTTGGAGTGGTACTAAAAGCAAATACGTGAGAGCTTGGTCCAAAGCGGACAATATCTTACCAGTGTGGAGATCTATGTGTATGTGTATGTGATGTACCTCCCTACAAATGGTATCAGAGCCCATGGTTCAGGTCTGGTGACCGAGCTCAGTTGAGTACGTCTCTCTATGATAAAGTGAAAGTGAAGCCTAGCAGGTGGCCGAATGTATCATGAGAGGTGGAGAGCAAGAGATGCTCAGTGTTGTGACTATGGATCGTGAAAGAGGGCAAGGAGATGCTCAGTGTTGACCATGGTGTACTCGAGGGTAAGAAAACGACTTCCGTTGTAGGAGAGGTGGAGATGGAGAACCATAGTCCTTTATTTTAGGGGAGGATGTTGGGTACAAACAAAGTCCTACATCGGATAAAATAAGAAATGGACATGGGTTTATATACACATAAGATACCTCCATTGATAAGGGGCCTTTTGGAGTAGTACTACAAGCAAATCCGTGAGGGCTTGGTCCAAAGCGGACAATATCTTACCAGTGTGGAGATCTATGTGTATATGTGTGTGTGTCAAACCTCTCTACAGAAACAACCTCCAAGAGTCTCTCCAAGGCACCCTAGGTGATTCTATTCGTGTGAAAATGAGGAATCTCCAAAACCCTCGCGAAAACATGATTAAATACTCACCTTCACGTATAAAATATGACAAATTCCCTAATAGCTTCATTCTCGCTCAGCGAGATCTAAAAGCTGATGCTCTTTAACTTATAACTCGCCAAGCAAGTCATATTTTCCTCAATGAGAAGCCAACTCACGTAGCCAATCAGCGTAGCACCCAAAGGTGTTTTTTTTATTGTTTGGGGGCGACCCATGGTACCTTTCTTCATGTTTGCATCGATGTGTGAGATTTTAATGCTCTTAACGTGGGTATTTATCTAAAAATTATTCTTTCTTATCTAATCATGCTTTCTTGAGTTTTAGCTTGTTTTTCTCCATCATAATTACTTCCTATTGACTTATTTCGCACGCTTAAAATAGATATTATAAGTAAACGAGCATAAAACAACTAAAATACAAAACAATGCAAAAATAAGATAAACTTGATGATTAAACAAGATAAAAGCTATGGATAAGTTGATTTTATTCATAAAAGTAGGTAGAAAATAATGTTACCACTCAACAAAGATCATGGCAACTGCTTCATATGTGAGTCATAAATTTTTTTCTTTTGTCAATGATTAGGGAGTGCAACGATATCCCCATGATATAAGTTTGACTTGGCCAAGTGTTTTCTTCAACTTGTTCAATATAACTTTGTTCAATACTTTAGTTTGACCGTGGATCTGTCAATGTCTATTAAACTCCATAAATTGCTTGAACTCTTTGTTAATGAATTGTCAACCATTAAGGATGACAATAGAGTGAGGTAAAGTATGTTTGCACACAATAGTCTCCCCAAAGAACATTTACACCTGTTGTGCATTGATAGTTGATAAAGGTTTTGCCTTCATCCATTTAGTAAAATAATCAATTGCACTATTGAAAGTTTTATTTCACCTTTGGTGAGTGAGAATGATCTAGGTATATCCATTCCTTATGTAGTGAAGAGTAAAAAAGTAACAATTATATGTAACTTCTCTACTAAGTAGTTTTAAAAGTATTTTACCTCCAACTTTTGAACTAGAGTGTTCTTGACTCGTTTCTCTAAGTGTTCTTGACTCGATTCTTTTTAGTGTGACCACCATTGAAACTTGTAGCTTGAGACATGAGATATCAAAGCAAAAGAAAAAAAAATGTTATGACTGTTATTTATAAATTTTCAATAAACAAATTATATCATAATAAAATATTGATGTATAAAAGATACAAAGTATCATTATAACATTTCTCAAATCTTGGAAGAATAAAGAAGAGTGATGGATACAATTCTATCATTGGTTCATGGTCAAGCATAAAATAAGTAAATTTAATCATTTTAGGAAATTAGTTTTAGCATGTTAATGATAAAAGGTATTGGAAAGATTCTTCTGATAAAATATTCATCATGAAACATGTTTAGGAATTGATTTTTGGACAATATTATCAAATAAATCTAAAATTTATATTTTATCCTTAGTGAACTCATATCTCATGATAAAATAGAATATGAAAGTGTACCTAAATTTACCTTTAAGAATGATATAAATTCCAATATTAATAACGAGTATATAATCCTTTAATAAAGAATCTTAGGTACTTCTATCTCGATTGGTATGAATTTATATTTCTACCTTGATTGGTAGAGATATATACCTCTATCTTGGTTGGTAAGGAATTATAGATAAAGAAAATATATGTATTGTATAATTTTATAGATAATATAGCATTTTGTACAAAAATGATAATAAAATATAAAAACTTTGAAGGGTCTGTAAAAATTTCATCAAAGTAGACGTTAAATATTCTTATCAAAATTCAAAGCAAAATTTAAACAGGTAACAAAATTTAAATAACTTAATAACTCCTAATAAATATTCCAAGACTAAAACACAAGTAAAGATTTAAGAAAATTAAGTCAATAAATAAATTTAAATCCATAGTACATGAATATATAGACAAATATGAAAAAATATATTATTCCATATGATATGAATTTATAAAACTTTTAGACTCAACAAATTAATTATAAAATTTAAAATATCAATAATAATAGAAATTTATCATTATATCATAATTAATATAATAAAGATAATATAAATCAATTAAATATTGTTGGTTGATATATGATATTGAGAAATTTATAAAATATAATCAAACATAACAATATATTATATAAAAATGTAATAATCGTTCTAACAAATATAAATATATTTGTGAACATTATTTAAATACTTTATAATATTATTGATTAAACCTTCTGGAACCAAAAATCAATTCTTTAATATATTTATTGGAGAATAATTTAATAGAACAATCTCGCTTCCACTAAAGAAGGTTGTTTCTCCTAAGACACCTTAGAACAATCTCGCTTCTACTAAAATATTTTATCAATGATCCATTAGAGACATTTACTTTAAAATTAATCATATTTGTTCTGTTGTTCCTACGGTGGATTAATACGAACGTGTATAATCTTCACAATCTCAACCGTACACATATTTCATAATGAATTTGATTATTTGTGCTTTTTTTTTATACATTGCTACGTGTGTAAATACAGTAAAAGCAGAAAAGAAAAAGCGTGAAAAGAAAAGAAAGCAGTACTGTCCCCACCCACGTGGGCCTCATAATTACATAATTGCCTACGTGAAGCACTATGAACCACATATCTGTGGGTGTTGGTGCCTTTAATTACACCCATGCTGCTTCACATTCTTCACAATTCTTGAGTCCAACACATACACATTCAGATGGCTGCAACACCAGGACTGGAGCATTCTAGGAAGGCTTTTGGATGGGCTGCTAGAGACAAATCTGGGTTTCTCTCCCCCTTCGACTTCACCAGAAGGTATACATTTCAAGCTCTTCAATTCCTCAACTTAACAAGTAGTTCATGCTAGTGATGTTCTGTTTATTAATGGTGCAGGGAAACAGGAGAGAAAGATGTGGCAATCAAAGTGTTATTCTGTGGTATATGCCACACTGACCTCCACAATATTAAGAGTGAATGGGGTCAGTCCTTTTATCCACTGGTACCCGGGTAAGCTTCCTACTCTCTTTCATCCTATCTTTCAAACACAAGATATTTTCTTAACTTCTACGTTTGGTTTCTGAAACATTCTGAAAATTTATTGATATACTTAATTTGTAGTATGATTTTCAAAATATGAGAGAAAATGGCTAAGCTTCAACTCAAATTTGGAGTGTGCACACACAAAATATGACTGTCATTGGATGGTCCCCCCAGAAGAAGCAAGAATTTTTGTTGTCCCTGCATGATAAACATTTGAAATAAACTAAACATATATATATATATATATATATATATATATATATATATATATATATATATATATATATATATATATATATATATTGCAAAATATGCAAGCAATAAGATCTGCCGTATAGATGAAGTTGTAGATCTGCTAAACAGTAAGTTGGAAAATAAAGAGAGCAAAAGTTTAGACCGGTTTACTTACTGGATATGTTTTACTGGGTGAGGTAACCATATGATGGAACAAATTTACTTTAGAAAAACACTTTAATGTGATGTAGACAATTTGTTTAATAAATTATTAGCTACCTTTCCAATAAAATATGATATTGTTTATGAACGAGAAGTTATTAGTGTTAATTAATGATAGAATAGTATATTCTAATTTAAGCACCAAAATGTAGGCACGAGATTGCAGGTGAAGTGGTAGAGGTTGGAAGCAAGGTAGAGAAGTACAAAGTGGGAGATAGGGTGGGTGTGGGGTGCATGGTTAATTCCTGCAGGTCGTGCAAGAGCTGCGATGAAAATCTTGAGAATTACTGTTCAAAAATGGTTCTGACGTATGGAGGGAAGGATATTGATGGGAGCATCACACAAGGAGGCTACTCTGATCTGGTGGTTGTAGACGAACACTTTGTGATCAGCATTCCTGACGGTCTACCCCTTGAGGCTGCTGCACCTCTCTTATGTGCTGGGATCACAGTGTATAGCCCTCTCCGATATTTTGGAATTGGCAAACCAGGCCTACATGTGGGTGTGGTTGGTCTTGGTGGCGTTGGCCACATGGCGGTTAAGTTTGCCAAAGCTTTTGGGGCTAAGGTCACTGTAATCAGCACATCTCCAAACAAAAAGAAGGAAGCTATTGAGCATCTTGGAGCTGACACATTTTTGGTCAGTCGTAATCAAGAGGAGTTGGAGGTACTTAAATTTTCCCTTTCTGAACCTTTCTACAATTATTTTACGATATATGCTGTAAAATCTGCTTTGTATTATTTCTAGTTTTTTAATACGGTTTACTTTGTGTGCCTGTGAGGAAAAGCAAAAGTTATTGTTTAACTTCTAATGGCCATTTTTTCTGTTCAGGCTGCAAAGGGCACCCTGGATGGTATAATAGACACAGTGTCTGCAGTTCACTCTCTGGTCCCTCTGATTGATTTGTTGAAGACTGGTGGGAAACTTGTCATCGTTGGTCTGCCCGATCATCCTTTGGAGCTTCCAATCTTTCCTATACTAGGTATGCATGTACATGAAAAATTATTACACTTATATAATAGAAATTAGACGGAAAATTAACTTGTATATAAGTTCATGAAAAAGTATATTTTATTTTTCTTAAAGACGTACAATTTGTTTCATAACGTTTATGATAAATATTGTGTTTGGTTTGCAGCAAGAAAGAGTGTAGCTGGCAGTTGCATTGGAGGAATAAAGGAGACTCAAGAGATGATTAATTATGCTGCCAAATACGATATACAGCCTGACATCGAGATCATTCCTGTAGATTATGTAAACACGGCAATGGAGCGTCTCCTCAAAGCAGATGTCAAATATCGATTTGTTATTGACATTGGGAAGACACTGAAGCCCAGCTCTTAAATTTCATAATCCATGTTGCAGAGGAGAATTATGTAACAGGATATGGTTCTTGCTTTAAATAAGGAATATGTCTATGTTGTCAGTTTGATTGGATGTTTTACTGTGTGCTTTTGGATTTAGGCGGTCGATGGATTGATGTAGTTGCTATCTTTAATATTATGTGATTAATAAGCATCTCTTTACTAGTATTATGGGATTATAATTACCTTTTATTTTATTATTTTATACTTCTATGGGAAGAAATTAGGAGAATTTTTGTTTTACTAAAATTTGTATAAACCGTCAATAAAACTATCATAAGCGTGCATTAAAAATTATACAAGAGCGATATGCTTGCAATATGATAATTATTAGTATTTACTTTTATTGTAATATCTAGTGTCTGTTTATTACGAGCTTCGCCTCGTTGTTATATCAATGAACCTATTATATTATTTTAGTTTTCTTCTCTGTAACTAATTGAGTACTTCATTTAAGTGATTAACATTAGAGTATTCTCATTATATTACTTTTATGATTTTAACTTGGTTGCATAGCTACTTTCTACCTCGGGTGCTCAAATTTATTTTATTGATTTGATGATGTTCGAACTAATAAAAAGCTTTGATACAATAAATTGAAAGCTCAGATATCATAAGACATCATTAGAGTTTTAGGTATACGACAATGAGCAGTTTTCTAGTAAGACTACTTAATGTCTATATTTAATATTTGGCTTAATTACCTACTTAGTCCCATGTTAGGAGGTAATTTTCTGTTTAGTACCCACTTTTAAAAATGTAGGTATTTGGTACCTATGTTTTGAAATTTGTATCAATTCAATCCTATCCAGTTAACGGCGTTATAATTGATGCGAGAAATTAAGGACCTTAATGATAGTCTGGGTGGAATAGCTATCAAATGTTTGAATGCATCTTCATTAACGTCCTTAATTTCTCGCATCAATTATAACGCCGTTAACTGGATAGGATTGAATTGATACAAATTTCAAAACATAGGTACCAAATGCCTACATTTTTAAAACCGGATACTAAACAGAAAATTACCTCCTAACATGGAGACTAATTAAGCCTTAATATTTCTAGCACTTATTCTTGGGCCGGAGACTTTGTAATGAAAGAATTAAATTTGATTTGAGATTCAATTAAAGATTTTGTTAATACAAATTCAAGTTGCCTATTGGATCTTACAAATTCAGTGTAGATATTCTTAGACAACTTTTTTCAAATGAAAAATTACCAATTTTAGTTCTCTTGTGAAACATTCATTTGAAAGTAACGAAAAACTTGGTTATTATAATATATTTTGAAGAGATTATTTTATCCATAGAAATTTACTCATAATAAATGTTATAATCTTATATATATATTTTTAATTATTATTTTATTTTACATATTTTTTAGAAAAATAATATATTTTAAGAAATATATATTATATTGTTACATATAAGGCAGGTAAAAATAACTGATCTATATAGTTAACTATACTATATTATACTAAAAAAACTATCTATTTTTACTAAGTTAAATATATTGTTTTACGGTTCGGTTTTAAAAAATTGAATTTATGAAATTTTGAGTTCAGTTAACTAATAGAATTGTACTGTAATTTTAAAAGATCGGTGACAAAGTTATATTCTCAAATCTTAATGTTATATGTATGTTGTCGCGGCTCTCACACCTTTAAACTTATTAATCACCCGTTAAAATATTTATGTTTAGATTTCATTCAATGCAACAATATAATAATTAAAAAAAGTTAATTTCAATTTTTTTATTTGACGTGAATAAAGTCTATTTTCTTATATCAATAAACTTATTTTTAGTTTTTGTTTTTAAATATTGACATTTAATAAATCTACATATAGTTTTAAAAAATATTTTATTTATTTTTGTGTAAAAAAGGCATCAGAACATTCAACTTATTCATTGAAAGACAGGAATTAAAATATTTATTTTCATAATTAAGGTAAAATCATTGGTGAGACTTAGTCCTCCCTTTTTTTCTATAATTTTTTTTTGGTTTCTTTTAATTAACTTGATTTTGTTTTTCTAGGTTTTTGTTTTTATTTTAAGTTTGTCACTTCAATTATGGTCTTTGTCAAAATCAAATCATTATGCTAAAACTATCACTTAAATTTGAGTGACAATAAAATTTCAATTTATTTTTTTAGAAACTTTATGTACTGTGTTGTTAAGAAATAATATATAAATATTTACTTATTTAAATATTTAAGATCATACCTCCTATTATAATATTATCAAATATTTACTTATTATAAATCTTATTATATTTTAAGAATATTTTAGATTATTTTATTATTTTTAATACAAGTTATAAGAAAAGTAAAATAATAAATAATCAAATAAAAAATATAAACAAATAAAATAATAATAATATTGTGAAATTTTAAACTTATATTTTATTTTTTATTCATATTTTAAACCACTATAATAAAAATAAATTTTATTTCAAATTATATTGTGAAATTAATTTAAACTTAAAAATTTGGTTTAAAACTAGTGCAGTGTTAAAATTAGTACAATTCAGTTAAAATTAGTATAATTAATAAAGCTCAGTTTATATTGTAGTTTAGTATAATTTAATATAGTTTAGTTCAGTTTAATAAAACAAAAAACAGTTGAGTTCAGTTTGTCTGAACTCAGTTTAGACAAATTAGTTTTTAGTTTAGTATAGTTTTTAATAGTGCATAGTGCAATTTAATTCCACCACACCTAGTTACAGAGTGTCTCTTAATAACATATTTTGTTTTATCAACATCATATTATTAAGAAATTCATGTGTTTGTCTTTAAAATAGAATTTACTTTGTCTTAAAATATTTTATAGGTATCATAAGACATGGGTAATAAATTAAGGATAACAATAAGTCAAGTTGGTTACAAATAGTATCTACAATTTGATCTGTAGCAAAATAAATTCATATGTTATTCTATTAATTGGATACTCGTTTAAAAATATTTGTAGATATTTTAAATTTCACAGGTATTTATAAATATTCGTGAATATTTAAAAAAATATATTTTATTAAATTTTAAAATAAAATTGTAAAACAAAATATAATGTATAATATAAATTAAATTAAATTTAAATTAAAATTTAATTTTTTTATTTAAATTTAGCCTAATAAAATATAAATTAATTTTAATTTTAGTTGAATTTAACTTAATAAAAATATAAATTAAATTTTATTTTAATTTTTTGTAGATAATGGATATATGTAGGTATAGATAGTATGATATTCGCACTTGACCTGTTTATAAATGGATATTAAAACACCCGCTACCCATGCGTAATAATAAATATCCGGTATCCACAGTTAATAAATATTCATAAGTATTAATTATTCGATGCAAAATTTATCCACAGATACTCATATGTATGAATATTTTTGTCATCCATAGTGCAAACTGATCTAAGAGCATGTGTAAATTTAATAATACTAATTACACAAAATAAATCAAGTTTATATTTTTCTCGAAAAGGGATATATGTACCTTTATCATTAATTTTTTATTTGGGTTCATAAGATTATTACCTTATCTATAATCAATCAGGCATGTCTCTTTCTAGACATCAAGACAAAAAATCATGGGATGATGTACAATCATATCCAATCAATTTCCTAAACAAATTAAGATCTACAATCCTTAGTAATTATAAATCGTTGATGATGTTGAGTATTATTGAATGTTATGTGTAGATGTAAATTGCTTTAAGAATTTAAGTGTGTTTGTTTTTATTTCTTTTAAAGGTGTTAGCTTACCTTGTTATATGTTATGATTTTCATCTATTATGATTGTATGTTACACGAGAATAAAAGATAATATAGGTGAGAATATGAATGAAAACAAAGTGGAAACTAGTTTCATTTTCTCATACTCATCTCCAAAGAAAAAATTCATCTTCATCTCTATACTTATAGCCAACAATGATAAAAGTTTTATCAAATTATCATCCCTACCAAGTACTAAGTATACTCGTACTCGTGTCCATACCTACCTTCTTAGTGTTTCAATACCAATTAATTAATTTTTATAAAATAAATAAATAAAAATCATGACAAAAAAAATATGATATGATCAAATATTCAATATAAAAAAACTTATTTTAGTTTAATATCAAGTATTTAGAAAGAAATTATAATTGTGTATATTTTAAATTAAAATACGAAATAAAATTTCACCACAACCAAAACATGCATTAAATTTACAAACACTAATGAAACAAAGTTGATAAAATTATTATTTTTTAAATTAAAAAAATATATATTCAATTCTAAAAAATATTTTAAATGTCCTTTTACTTCTTTTATCTAAATTCTAGTGAAATATATATTTTTATCTACTTATAGTATACTTGAATGAAATCCCACGTAAAATAAAAATTAAACTAGCAATAAATTTATAGATTAAACTAACAATATATATATATATATATATATATATATATATATATATATGCTCTCTAAACAATACGAATGGTTATACATTTATTTTGAAAAACTTCATCCAAAATAATCTAAACATATTTAATTAATAGAATTTTGTCTACAGTGAACTTATTAGTAAAAATGTAACTCTAAGAATAGGATATTGCATGACTATTTAATTTTTAAAAATTTCGTATTTTTTTATTAAATTAATTAAAATTTATCCCCCGTAATTTCAATTAATTATTTTAATTTATGTCTTTTCTAAAACATTTTTTTCTTCATTTCACTAAAAAAAATTGAAATCAGACGAGTCTTTTCTAGTCAACACTGCAAATTATAGATACAAATTTTATCATACAAGTACTGAATTTTCAATGAGTACATTAAAAAAATTTCATTTATTTTGTCATTGAGGTGATGTTCACGTGTAAAGATGGATTTAAGAGATAGTGAATTATGAATTTAAGAGTAAAGTATTTGGTTATTTTAACATATTTGAAAGTGATAGATGATGAATTTGAAATAAAGTTTGTGAGAGAAGATGAATATGAAAGTAAAGTTTGTGAAAAATTTCACTGATGTGATAGATTAAAAAAATAAATAAAAAATAAAGATTACCAAATTTCTCTTAATGACAATAGTAACATTAATATAAAATTATATTTATGAGTAATTTGTAAAAATTATTTCAAATAAGACAATTAAAAATAAATTAATAAATAATACAATATATTTTGGAATGACATTGAAATTTTTTGTTTAGATATTCTTTTTAGTATATAATTTAGTCACATGTGCTATTATTTAATGTTTTTATAGTAAATTTGGATGTCTTTTTTTATTACTATTATTGTAGTTATGGAAGACACTCAATTATCAGGAATTCTTCATTTATATTAAATATCTATGATTAAACAATTAACAAAGTCAACTTAAAATATGACATAGGATATTAAAGGTACCCACTTCATAAGATATAATATGATTTATGATAATTCATAATGAACATCTTTCATTCATGTAGTAAGCAATCTATTCAAACAATATTAAGTTAGCATCCTCATTATACGTCGTGTTTGGGATGACTGTGAAGAGAGAAAATCGAAGCATTGTTTGAGTAAGTTATAATTTTCAATGTTCATTGTAGCTAATAAGTCAAAAATTCGTTGTCCTGTATGTTGAGATGAAAGAGCTCCAACAAATAGGTTGTTTTTGTTAGTAAGGATGAAATCTCAATATTCAATAGTTCTAAGTTGTCGGTCAACATGATAGACATTCTTCTTTGAACATTTGTTTCCTCCAATTTGTCAATTATTCTAAAATCCATTTGATTTGAAGTTCAATAAGTTAAAATAACAATAAAAATCCTTAAGAAGTAATATATGATAAAATATAATTAAAGATGATGAAATATAATGAAGCAAAGAGGATGATGATACAATTATGCGAGTATAAACATGTTAATCCTTTAAATTGTGGAGAATTAAGTTCACATTGAAATTCACTTCTTCTATGTATCAATTTATATCTAAAGTTAAGTTGGATAAATTATCTTCAATTTGCTGAACATGTCCTTACATATCTTGTATCCCTTGCATTTTATTTTGCAAGTCATGCACCCCCTCCACATTTGACTTAGCCTTTCAGAATTTAAGTAGAGGGGGATGTTGAAAATGACCACTAGACTATTACGTTTCTACAATAGGCTCGTTATGTCTTGGACTTTGTTCTTTTGGTTGTTCTTCAAAGAATTTGTGGAAAAATATTGTCTCAATCCAATACTTGTGCATGCGTCGGCAAAAAGATCTACTCCACTATATTGTATAATTTGGGTGATCAGTATACCATATAGGAGAGGCATGTCATTGGCCTTGCATTTAACCATATGTTGCATGGTATGATGAGGCCAATTAATGGATATGTTATTGTTCAACACCCATATCATAAAAGTATCTTGCAACAATTTTGAAAAATTACCACTACGTGGAGTCAATATATGCACCACCACATAATAAAGAAGTTTGTCATTTATGTTAAGACAACCAACAATTTTGACACGTTGACCCTGCATGTTCGGTCTCACCATAGAAGCCAATGTCATGTCACGGTCGTAGGGGAGGTCTTCTGATAAATATGAAAAAGACAATTTTGGACCTTGGTACTTGACATGAGCAATATTAAACCAATAATTTGGTCTTAGCTTAATTTTTTTCCTGTTCACTACACTTGGTAGGTATTTATTGGTAGAAATTATTATATTTGAATAGAACACTTTTATTATATTTGCATAGAATGGACAGTCCAATAAAAAAAGCAGTCATCCCTTGAAATAGTAGATGATGATTAAAATAAAGATCGGATGTGGCGAAGGAATCGAAATTCATAATTTTTTGTTCCACAATTCTTCGTATATAAAATCTATTTGCATAATGTTCCATCTAATGATAATCGCTAAAGAAATGTTGTTGCTCTAAAACATCTTCGACGTATGACTTCTTGGGTGTAGAAGTGTCTTTTTTAGTGGTCGGATATTTTCTCCTTTTGACTTTTACGACTTCTTTATGATGATGATGATACTATTGAAGATTGACTTAAAAATCAATGAAAGAAGAACAACAATGATATAAGAAGAGAAAAAATAATAAGAAAACATGAACTTGCCATATTTAAAATGCAAACATAAATAACATAGTCTAAAATAACATAGTACATCATAACAATGTTTCATGGTAGAATAAAGAAAACATAACTATTTGTTGCATCCATGAGCTCAACTACTACCAATCATCATGTTAAATAACTTATTCCATTGACAATGGCTTAGCTTTGCACAAAAAATCATAAAATTGCTTCATAAGAGTATCCTCCTATATATTTATGTCAGCTAACATTTCCCATATGTCACTTCGGTGTATTGTAATGTTGCATTGAGACGTATCATCCCTACTTACTCACTAAGAATATCATTACGCTTCTCAATGGCAACCTCTTGGCACTATGCTATGGATGATATTTTCTCGAAGTGAGAGTTACTGGATATCATAACATCCATGAAGTCGTCTAGCTTTGCAATCAACTTTTCAAACTGTGAGTCCATGACATCTACCACAAAGGCTTCGTATTTTGAACCACATGATGTTGATGTTCCTCCGGATGGGACAGATGGCACATATTAAGTTGGCCCTAGACTATACTCATCTATATGTGGTAGTGAAGGTGGAGTCAGGTCATTATACCCTTGAAACATAGGTTGTTCAAGTATTTACTGCATTTGATCGTTAAGATCAACATCTAAATGTGCTTCTTGGTGTTGATGGCATGCTTGACGAGCTATTTGCACTCCATTACCTGTAGCTCGATCAGATGCCCAAAGCTCATCCAATATATCATAGTGTCTAAGGTTAGTAACCTCCATTTAGCTGCAATAGGCTTAGCCTGAAATATAAGCCATGCCTACATTATAAAAAGTCAATTCGTTAAGTATACAAATTAAACAGAAGATTAAGAAATGTTTTATTTACCTTGATCAGGTCAGCCCAAACTTCATCCTCTGCTTTAAATCATTTGGAAATTGCACTCCATGCAAACCCATAAGTGAGCAAACAAATCATGAACCTCACATCATTTCTCATTCAAAACTTTTTGTCTATTCTGTATGTTATTTTTTGTTACACCCACATACTCTAATTGATGAATATTATTGACGATATTATTATACGCTTGGGTGGTCCAACTATTGTCAATCATGTTTCCCATTCAAGCTTCTTTTATCATTGCATTCAAAAGTCATTTGTCCATTTCCTCAATCCATTTCGTAAACTCTTTAGTCTCGACTGATGACTCCGTCGTAACATTCTTTCCCTTGTTCATGTCAAACCTAATTAAAATAAAACTGATGATATTACATTAAAGCATTTCATAGAAACCATACTTTATCATTACACATAACATAGTCAAAGAATACAATTAAGTAAAATACCTAAAAGTTTTCATAATCTCACCACATTCGTAATCATCTCTAATATTACAACCAATCCTATAAAAATTTTCACGAGCTTAAGCAATCATCATTTCATCCTTGTGTTCAAAGAACAAAATCGAAACGCAAACAAGAATAGAACAAAAATACATAACTGAACTTTATTAACATGAAAAGAAAAGTTACACACTACCGGACTCACCAAACCACACACGGTCTGTCACTCTCGCAAACCTATCGGCGAAATCCAGGAGCCAAGAACTCTACTTCTACGAAAGCGAAAAAAAATCCTAATCTACAAAATGTAAAACTATAAACTGAAAGTGTGTAAAGTGTATGTGTAGAAGTGTTTAATCAAAGTATCTATGTACATGCCCTTTTATAAAGCCGGAGAAGAAAAGAAAAGAGAAAATAAAAGGGGGAAAAGAAACTTGCTTGCGACACTTTGTGCTTCCCAATCGGACATCTCTCGTTCACTTCTGTCATGTGTCAGTCAGCTCTAGTCAGCTCCCTTTTCGTGTTGGTCATCTTCTTCGGGTAGCTGCTTTGAGGCATTGAGTGCTTTCCTCTCTTATTCTTTCACTTTTCTCTTTGCCCTAGCTCAAGGTACCTTTTCTCTCTTCCAAAATGAATGTGCATGCAGATTGTTTGTCTCAAGTTAGTTGTGCGAACCAAGACCCCCTGCAACTGCTGCCATTTCTCAAAACAGTGTCGTTGCACTAAAGCCCAAAGTGCACTTCGGCCCAGTTTCACTTGCAGCATCCAATGTCCAATGCATCTTTTAAAATCAGCATAGTGCAGCGACCCAATTAGCAATGACGTTTTAGCCCAATTACATTTTCAGCATTGCAGCGTTTTGATAAGTGCAGTTTGAATCAGTCGTTTTCAGCCCACTTTTACCTCTTCAGCCCAATTTATAAGGGCTTATTCTGCAACAAAGAGAGAAAAAGAAATTAAGAAAAAACAAGTCTAACAATTACAAAAGGAATATTTTTTTGTTAAAGATTTTCTAAAAAATTATAAATTTTCTAATTATTAACAAAAATTAAAAATCACACCTAAAAACCTATTTTTAACTAAAAATTTACAAATCTAAAGATTTAAAGAAAATTCCTAAAACTAACCTAATTCTAGACAATTAAAAACAAAAATACACTAACAAGGACTTTTAGACAAGATGCAAAATTAGAGAGTTATCAAACACACATCCTTTAGGTATAACTAACAAATCATCTCGTACAAGAGCATCTTTTAAAATTCTTGAATCAAATGTTGTCCTTTCCCAAATGACTAAAACATATGTGAATTTCATATCAAAATCATACACCGAGAGTTGACCAATCCTTTCTTCCTCGAAACCTAGGAACACATGATTTTTGGACCCTAACTCGTACATGAGTTCCATCTATGGTCCTTGAACAATCATATTTCATAGAAATGACAATTATTAATAAATGTGGACAACATTATTGTGTTTTCATATTATAAAAAGACTTTTACTTTAAAGTATAAGTAAAATTGACTATTATTTACCAAATTTGAATGAAACTCTGATCCTAAGGGCTGAATTAAAAATTCAGACTCTAAACTTAAAATTGCATCCAAGAAATTGTGCAAGTATTTGCTAACAATTGACCTAGATTGATGGAAGAAAAATGAAACACTTCAATTCTTCACATTATACCCAATTATGTGAAAAATTTTAGCAACTTGTTTCTCCATTATCGACCATATTGCATCCTTAACTAATCCAGATGCTCTTAGGCGCTGGCATAGGTTAATAAATGCTTCTAGTCCCATCTGAATAATGTCACGATATTGATTGGTATGCATAAGATAAGACATCAATTGCTTTCTACAACGGTCTTTGTTTGGTACAAATTTCCTAACACTATTTGTTGCGCTCGAATACATATTTAATATATTCAACACATGTGCAACAATGCATAACATTGTTATTGCGGCTAGTGTTGTGCGCATTTGCAATTGTTGATGTAAGTGTGTTACTATATTGAAGTCTACACTGACAACATTATCAATTATATCTTTACCGTCCAAATATGACAAATCTAATACTTCTTCCATATATATTACCTTGAGCAAATATAAAAAATATTACATACAAATAAAGATGAAGTTATATTCGTTGACAATGTAAACATAATTTTTGTTTTATTCTTTTGAAAAAAAAAATCATTTCTTAAAATAATTTTTTTTAAACAATAATGCATATACTCAATATCACAATTTCATAAATATGTACAATTAACAACACAATTTCATTCAAATAATACATAATTCAATAACCATATAATTATCAAGTAAATAATACATACAATAATTAATAATGCATATAATAAATATTACCTTTTTGAAGACTTCTACACTAATGAAGCGAACACAAAACCTCGGATTGAGAATAAAACAACCAACAACCTAACACAAAAACTCCAACTAAGCACACAATAACCTCGAACTCAACACAGAGCACAAAATAACCACGAACCAAGCACAAAACAAGTAGAATCTGACCATAAAACTAGCAATCGAGCACCAAACAACCACACAATACCAACAACCTCAACACATAATAAAGCAATATTAAAAATAAAAAAATATTTTCATACAAAATACCTTCAAATCACCATAATTAAGAAAAGATTCAAAAATCGTTGAATCCTGTCTCTCTCTCAATTTCAAATATGTGAAAACAAACATAATTTTATTCGTACATCTGATTACAATAACATTTATAAATAGTATTTCATCCGCAACCGCGTGAGTCATTATGAAAAACAAATATTTTTAATAATATTATTTATAAAAATTATCAATCATAATTAAACCTTAGAAATCACCTTAGAAACAACAAATAGTAAAGGTCAAAATATATATTCAATCTACTTTGATTAAATTAAAAACCAAACATATTATTTTTTTTATATGAATAACTTTTTGAAATATTAATATGTGAGTAAGTGAAAATTATTCTCAGCCTTAACTGAGTTTTTTTTTTAATATTATACTGATTATTAATTTTTGTTTTCTAATTATAATGTTATTGGTAATTGCTATCACGGGACCGGGTTGGATCATCTTCAATTAAATAAACTGATTTGGAAAGTTGAACATAGAGAAACAGAGTGAAAATACATGCACCACACAAAATAATAATTAATTTCATGAGCAATCGGATTCTATTGTGGTCCACCTCGCTGACAAAATTCTTATCTACACTGTCACATTACAATTCTGATAAAACTTGAAAATTTCGAGGATGAACTGTAGTATTTTGTATGTTTCAATAAATTATTTTTAATATGATTGCTAGAGAACTAATTATAATAAGGGTTAAATATGTTTTTAGTCCCTATACTATCACGCGATTTTGGTTTTAGTCCCTCTTTCAAACTAAGGTACATTTTAGTCCTCCTCCTTAAGGAAACTTTGATTTTAGTCCTCCAAAATTAACACCGTTAAAAATCAGCTGACGTGACTAACAGTAGACTGACATGATTTTCTTTTCTTGCGCTGAGTCAGTGTTTCTCATTTTTTCTCCCTCTCTCTCCCTCGTCTCTTCTTTCCATCTTCTACCCAACCTCCCTACCCTCTCCAAAAAGGTCATTGACGCTGTGCAACTTGGGTGGTCTGCGGTGGAACAAACAAATTAGGTCGTTGAGGTTGCTGTGGGGTGGAGTAGGAGCACCATAACCATATTGTCCATTAGTATGTCCCTGGTTCACTTTAGAACGAATAATCATATCCCAATTCTGTGTTTCTATGAAGTCTCTTGTCGATTTAGGTTTTCACATATCCCAATTCACGAGTTACCGAATCCGAATATTATTGAAACTTCCTTTTATATGGGTTACTTGTAACTGATACTTTCAGATAAATAGTTTTCTTTGCAAATGGTTAAAGCTTAACTTTGTCCTCTGTTTTTTTCATCAAACATTTTCTTTAAAGTTCTTATCACAATAAACTAAATTCACAAGAATCAGGTGGAATTGTGAGTATCTTTAAAATCTTATTCTTGACAAATAATATTTAATCAGACTTCCGATCAATCATATTCTGCAACTAATTTGATTTATTGAAGGTGTCCAATATTTTACTTATACCAGTCATCATATAAACTTACATGTGAGAGTATCAATATAATAACAACCTAATCCTGCACTTTTACATAAGTCGCACTCTCATGAGGGCAAACTATGGGAGGACCTCTGTCGTTCATTTGTGTCATGTGAAAATTTTCAGTCTTAACACACTGCTCTGTATGTTGCTTTTGTTGACAGAACCAGAATCAAGAAGCAACAAGAATGGATGAGTGTCATTATTGAAGGAGATATTTTTGCTTGGAACGTAGTCAGCCCTATAATGAAATATATTCACTGGAATCCAAAACAATAAATCATATCAATTAAAAGAATTACAAATGAGATTGAAATAATAAGGTTTTAATTTAAAATAAATATCTACTTTCATGTAAATAATCACTTAGCGTCTTATCATCTCAACTTCTGTAAATAAACCACCATAATGAGTGAATTCTATGAAACTATTGGTTTTCTGTTTTGTTGGTGGGAAGAGAGTGATTCAAACGCTCCTTTCCACCAGGCTTTGATGAGGCATTAAAAGGCATTAAAAGAAATGGAGTATTCTTAAACATAAAGGCATTAAAAGAAATGGGGCATTCAATGAAATTATTCCATGTGTTTCATCATCTAGGAGTCAGTACCCATTCATGTGCAGCATGGTGTTTCTGGAATTCAATATCCTGATAGCTATCAACAACCGTTTGATCCTA
Source organism: Vigna umbellata (assembly GCF_029865625.1). Classification (NCBI taxonomy): domain Eukaryota; kingdom Viridiplantae; phylum Streptophyta; class Magnoliopsida; order Fabales; family Fabaceae; genus Vigna; species Vigna umbellata. Next base: position 82,782,296 of record NC_142165.1, on the reverse strand, counting down.
GATACGGAAGAGGTTATGGTGCTCCTACTCCACCCCAGCAACCTCAACAGCCTAATTTGTTTGTTCCACTGCAGACCACCCAAGTTGCACAACGTCAATGACCTTTTTGGAGAGGGTGGGGAGGTTGGGTAGAAGATGGAAGGAAGAGACGAGGGAGAGAGAGGGAGAAAAAGTGAGAAACACTCACTCAGCGCAAGAAAAGAAAATGATGTCAGCCTACCGTTAGCCACGTCAGCTGGTTTTTAACGGTGTTAATTTTGGAGGACTAAAATCAAAGTTTCCTTAAGGAGGAGAACTAAAATGTACCTTAGTTTGAAAGAGGGACTAAAACCAAAATCGCGTGATAGTATAGGGACTAAAAACATATTTAATCCTTATAATAATATAAAATTATGAATATTTAAAAATCATAAGATACTTTTTATATATTATATTATTAGAATAAAATTGCTGCGAAGTTAAATATAAAGTAAAAATTATTAAATATTATTATTTTATTTTTTTGTACTTAGTTATTTTTATTGTGGACGAGTAAATATCAATAGATAAAGCTACTGCATTGAATTCATGATTTATTATATTTAGTTATTTTTAGATATTTAAATATATGTTTATATTTAGTTATATTCAACTTTTAATATAAAAATAATTTATTATATATTTTTTATTTTATCATATAAATCTTCTTAGATACAAACTTTTTATACTTTTTTTCCTAATACAAACAATAGACACGTTTTACTTTACTTTCTTTCCTGTTCTGGTACCTACTTTCCCCTTTATTATATATGTATATATGTGGGAGTAGATGACATGTAAAGTATGCTTAACCGAACACCATTATAATCATATAGATATTTACAGATATTTTGCTATGATCTTATAAACACGTATTTATATAATTTAAAAGATTGGTTATATAAACAATATTCTTATTAAACAATTATTATACATCAATAACTCTTAAAATATCTGTATATAAAACTATTTTTCATTTTTTTATTACCTTTCTTTTTCACGTACTTAAATTTATTCTTCAATTCAAACATCTTGTTTTTTTTTTTTCGAACAAACTGATGTAATTATTATTTTTCACCACATGGACGTAATATTTTTTCGGATTTATCAAAATAAATATATTATAAAAAGTTGTGTTGGAGAAATTTGATTCCAAAATAATTGATTTTTTTTCATCTTATATTTTATGGAAAATCTCATAAATATGTGTATTTTTTTAAGTTTCTTTAGGGATAAATTTTTTATTCTATTTAGGTTAAGTTTATAAGATTTATAATATGATTCATTGGTACTGTAACATCCCAAAATATAGTAATAACCATAAATTAGAATTAATTACATTGCATAATTAAACACTGCAGTCTTACACTAACATCATCGTTCAAAAGCCGAACGACATTAAGTACGTAGTTGATTACAATATAATTGAATAAGAAGAGAAGACAGGATCGAACGGTTTACAAAATTATAATACCGAACGACCACTACAAAACACTAAAATTCTAAAATCAGCTGGACGACCTAAGGCTCGGCCTTAACTTCGACGTTCACCAAGTTCTCCTCTTCAATAACGTCTTCTAGCAATGCCTCGCCTTCTGCTCACATCCACACGGATGATCATTGCAATGACAGGACGGACGTACAAGGACAAGACAACACAAGGAAAAACACAGGGTAAGCTTATGTAATTTAATTCATGCATCAACATACAAATTAAACATACCAACAATACAAGAATATCTCAACACATATAACCATCCAAAAACTCTCATTAGACAGACTGTCCGGACTGTATGAATCGGTGTATCTACAGGCGTTCGTACACCCGGGTGATGTAGTAACTGGGAAGCACTCAACAGCTGCCACCCGAGGTTAGCCCTATCAGTCCAAAGTACTCCTAAGGACTAGGACCTCCTGCCGTTCCCACACATGACCTACCCTCCTCTACGTGAGGACGAGCACTCATGGAACATCAGGATAAACTGCCATCAGTAGCTTTACCACGTTCATACTATACAAACTTCCCATATTCAATGCATAGAGTCGTTCCTCCTTGGAACGCTCGTTCAAAATCCACCATCATTTATTCATCTCATATACTGTTCATTATTTATAATATTTCACTTTATTTTCATTTTCGTTTTCCAATCCAAGTTCATAAAGTAACGAACGTTCAGTCCTCCTCATAACGAGGACGTACGTGAGGAAAGAGAACGATAACCTTCGTTCCAGAACCGAATAAATTTGACTACAAATACACATCATATTTGACGAACGTCATTTACCATTTGAATCAGTTGAATGAACTGACTCTCGGAAGATTAGATCAATACTCAAAGAATAATTTAAGTACAAGACTCTAGGCCGGATCCAATGGATAAAACCACCTCAAGACGATTTCAGAACCATAACGAAAATAATTCTATTATAGAGACCGACTGCCAGTCTATGACCGAACGCGGTAAGAGGATTTTACTGAATTTGAACGTACGCTATTTCCACACGTTTGATAATTAAAGAATCCGAGCGTTCGGTATAAGACCGAGCTCTACTTAGGACGTACGCTAGGTGTAAGACCGAGCGCTACTTATTACGAACGCTAGGTGTAAGACCGAGCGCTACAAATCTTAAAGTACATGATATATATATATATATATATATATATATATATATATATATATATATATATATATATATATATTACTTTATTTCGAAAATTAGGGTACGACTGTTCTGAGCCGAACACTCCAAGATAGTATTTCCACAGGAGGACGCTCGTTCTCGATCAGAGTTCTTTCCAAATGAAAGAATTCCATTTTAACCAGTTTACTAGAAAACCGAACGGTAGAGGACCGTTCGATGACTAACGTACATTATCATAGTAAGAAGTTCATATTCAAATTTTCAACTATTTTCAACTTAAGTTTTCAACATACCAGTTCATACTTTATACTTCACATCAATTATCAATTTTCAGACTTTATAGCATCCACATCAATAATTCACTCTCTATATTAATAACTCATTTTCACATTCATACACTTCATACATATCAACCATTATGCATCATACTCATACTGGATACATACATTCACTCGTTCAGCAACATGCATTCATTTTTAGCAAGCATACAACAACATACGAATTAAATTAATAAGCTTCCCTTACCTCTAATGTGAACGATCGTCCTAAGTTTGCAACTTGGCTTGCCAACTACAATCCCTTCTACCCGCAACGTTTACTACTCTTTGAATCAACATCAACGACAGATGAAAAAAGGGTTCAGTTTTAACTTAAGGACTCATGCACCCAGAGTTGTTTGTGCATGTTCACAAGAACGAACAGTTGAAGGAAAATGAACTTACCGGTTTCAGAACTCTAAACTGTTCGGTTCAGGTGAAAGCTCAAGACGCCGGGAATACTTCTACGGTGCCTGAACAGTGATCGGAGCAGAGAAGAGTGAGTTACAGTAGAGAGAAGGGAAATGTTTTCTAGAGAGAAGGAGGAGGAAATGGAGGTCAGAGTTTCGAAGGAGAAGGTGCATGCAGAAGAGTGTGGGCAGGTTTTTCAGAAATCATTTTTGTCTACCCCACGTCCAAACGGTCGTGCGTTCTTCTGCTGACACCTGCACTCCACTGATTGACTTCCGAATCTTCCATTGACACTTGGCAGTAGCGCGTCAGAGTTGAGTGCATTTTTAATGCATCTGATCAGAGTTGTGGGGTGCATTTATGAGAGCAAACAGGTGGCTTTGGGTGCATTTAATGAGACTTGACATACGAAGAAAAAATACGATATAATTTGTTTTCAAGAATGAGTATCAATTTTATAATTGAAATATATTAAGATGAAATAAAAAAAATATTTTATGTCTCCGTTATAAATTGAAGCATGCTTCAATTATAAAGAAACTGAAGCACTAAATCAAAACTAATAAATAATAGAAATTTGGGTTTTTGATCTTAGTTTTGTGAATAATCAAAGTCATATACATTATTTGATTTAAAATTATTATTTAATTTTAAACGATTTTAGAACTGAGATTGTATATCTTTTTAGCTTTAGTTCTAATAAGAATCGAGGTGATACCTTATTTGATTTAAATTTATTATTTAATTTTAAGGATATTTGGTATCGATTCTAAAAAAGTCAATATTTTTTGTTTCAGTTTTAGTAATAATTAAGGTCGAAAGTTGTTTTTTTATAATATTTTTTTCTGAAATGATAATTAACTTCGATTATGGACTGAACCAAAGCCAAGTACCCATTTCTTCTTTGGTTTTTACTATAACCAAAGCCTAATGTTGGTATTTTTTTAAAATAGTTTTCTTGTTTATGTTTCATCCTACATATATAACATGCATATAAAATCTAGCACAGAAACAAAAACAACAACAAAATATGATTTCTAAATAGAAACATAATTATAAGCTAAAATCTAGATAGTTATACAAATTATGATATCCTAAAAATTACATACTATTATACATTTCTATTCCATATTTTGCACAAGCTTTTCTTAAGTAATGAATGAACTTAATGGAAATTGGTGTAAAACTTTTGAAATTTTATACAAAAGACAATGATTTCAATTACTGTACGAAAAGACAATGGAGAAAAATATTTAATTCAATGCAATTATTACAGCCTGCTAAGTACTTGTAATATGGAAATGAATAATGGTTGTCATTCGATGCATTACATAATAACCATACTCGTATGAGCTGGTTTGTTTATTACACTATATATATCATCATAATTATAAATAATTGAGGAAGATCAGTCAATAAAACAATTATAAATGTATAAAAAAAATACCAAACGTTAACCACACAAGCCTTTTAGCCTTAGTAGTTTATTTCCTTGACAACATGATATGTGCTACAATTGAACTATAGAAAATAGAATGTTTTAGGATATACTTATATAACTAAGAAAGTTCATAACATTGAGGTTTTTACCAATCTATTAATTGTCTAAGATGGTTGGGAAAAGACTTGTACAAAGAGCAAAACCACACAATAATGTTGTTTGATAGGGAAACCACAAGTAACTACCAATGACTCCTGAATTGATAATAACTTAATTATTATACTTAAAATCACAGATGGAGTTTACAAGTGAAAAAACTACATTTACGCAACAATATAAGGGACAAAATATATTGGTTTTCCTAGTCCAAAGCAGTTGGTAACGTATGTTTAGATGTCATCAAGTTTATTGCTTCATGAGTGAGGTGGGGGTCTATGAATCCATATACATCTTCTTGTGTTTAGGACATTCCTCTCGAAGCGTTTGTTGTTACATGGAAAAGTATTTTAGTTTAAACATAAATAACATGTAAACTTAAAAATTGAGAAGTATATAGTGGGTTTCAGACTCCATACTAGGGGTAAGAAATAGAACCAACCAAATATCTAGGGTTCTAGGGTAGGAAAGAAAATATTGAAATGTCTGTGCCATAATAAATATCTCTTTTGTTGGCACAAAAACTAAAACATATGGCATGAGAATTTCTTCTATCGTGATCTTAACCTCATTATTTGATAGCTTTATACCATGAAGAACTATGGTTGCCTTAAATATTGTTCCACAAACCACTAGTGTCCTCCCTATATCATCCATAAGATATAGTTGACATGGACGAGTGTCGTCCATGTCATCCCCTGGTACGACTGGAGTTAAACTACCATTTCTACTTCTACCTATCAGAGGAAATGTGAATGTTATATTATTAAAGAACAATTATTCAATTCATAACTTAGCACAAAATGATTATTGATTTTACCTGTGGGAAACACAAAATGTTTTGGTGGAGGAGATACTTGTAGACGGATTCCATAATTATCAAATTGTCTCTAAAACTAGCGTATAAAGTCTGATGAGAGAAGCCTCTAATATAATGTCGAATGCCAACTACTGATCCAACAACACACACACATCCAAGGTGCTCAGGCCGTCCATTTACAGTAGCAAAAATATCTAGACAACCTTTTGGAGTTTAATTATCTTGAGAGCTTTACTTAACCAAGGAGTTTTGTAACATAACAAAACAATATTATTATTTAAAATAACATCTAATTTGTATAAAAATATTATTATTATTTAAAGGAAAGTGAGATCCTACAATTCTTTGCGGTATTAGAAGTGTAAGAGCCTGATGATCATAGGCTGGCTAACTTCCACTTCTCATGACGAGATGATGGCGAAAGAAGTTGTAGGAAATCACCCTCAGGAGGTGGAGACCTAAATTCTTACTTTTCCCTTATGATCTTCTCTTCAAGCTTTCTACACCTATCACGACATAATAAGTATGAGTTTTTATTTTGAGTACTTATACCTTGTGTTTTTGTCCTCTCCTCCTCTAACATATAAGGATTAGTTCATATCATTTATGTTGATAGGGGGACCAATATGAGTGTTAAACTCATTCCCTGATGTGTTTGTTCTTTATGATGATAACACATTGATTGTAACAACACATATATGTTTTCATGACAGCACATAAATGTTTCTTTATGAGTTGATACATATGTTATTGTGAAAATATTTCTTGATGATTAATACATATAATAATATGTTGTTTGGTCTGCATACTTCTGTGATCAAAATTGTGCTTATATCTACTGTATGCTTACTAAATGTTTTTGTGTGATAAAACCACAAACACAAAGCAACTCTGTATGAAATAATTGATTACAATGATGTTGTAAATCAATTAAGTTCATCATGTAGCTTATGTTTTAAACTGTGACAAAAAAACAAGTTTTAACCAATTACATTAAGTGTAAAATCGATTAAAACTTCTATCTTTGCAAACATCTTTTTGATGTGTTGTGATGAGTTTTGAAGTGAAAAAGTTTTCAAAATTTGTTTAAGTGTATAGCTTAATCGATTACACTATTTATGTAATCAATTAAGTTTGTTATTATTTGGAAATTGTTTTCAAACTAAGTCATAACTAAGGATGGAAAAAAATTCATGAACACGAGTATCTGCGGATAAAATCCGCGACGGTATTGGTACCTGTATAAATATATTAAAAGTATAAATATATTAAAAGAAAAGGAAAACGACACCTATTCGATGATAACCTTTTTCTAAGGGTTTCCATGAAACATTTAAAAAAAGACCTTGAAAAGGAAAGCAGAGTGGGCACGTTGTTGGTAGTTAATGATTGAATAGGTGAAGCACTGTGAGTCACATATCTCTGATCTTTGGGTGCTTTAAATGTTACAACCATGATCTTTGGTTCCTCCAAAGTTGGGTACAACATCTTGAAATGGCTGTTACACCAGGACTGGAGCACACAAGGAAGGCCATCGGATGGGCAGCAAGAGACACGTCTGGGTTTCTTTCCCCCTTCAATTTCACCAGAAGGTACTCATTTCAAACCTCTTCAATTCCTGAACTTGGAAAATGTTTAATGTTTTTAATGTTCTGTTTTCTAATGGTGCAGGGAAACAGGGGAGAAAGATGTAGCAATCAAAGTGTTATACTGTGGTATATGCCACACCGACCTCCATAATGCAAAGAGTGAATGGGGTCCATCCTTTTATCCACTCGTACCCGGGTATGCTTCTTCCTCTTTTTCCAGTATATTTCAACCACCTTCAAACATTAAATATTCTCTTCACTTTATTTATCAAACAACAAACACTTCCGTAAATTTATTCAAATCAACCATTTCAAACCAAACAGAATGGCTAAGCTACAACTCAAACTTCGAAAGTCATTCGATGGTCCTAGAACAAACAACCTTCTTTCTAATCATATATATATCATAGTATTAAATTTTGATGAAATTTATTGACATGATTTTTTCTTATACTATGAGAATATTAGTATTATATTTATTGATAAAATTTATCAACAAATTATAATTTTTATTAGTAATAAACGTTACCAAAATAGGATTGAATTCACTTTTGAATTTTGATTATATTGTTATAAAATTTATTGAAAATATTTTTTTAAAATTTGCTAATGATTGAAATTTTAAAAATTTATTTATAAATTCATTGATAATTGTATTTTTTAAAATTGGTTGATAATTTTTTCGATAAATGTGTCTGTTTAATGGGCACCAATTTTTCAACAAATTTTGATAAGTAGTTATTATAAATCAATTCAAAATAAATGAGAAGAAGGAACAAGAGGTGATGAAAAAAAAAACAGTGACAACAACGACGAAAGTGACGATGACCAACAACAAAGAAGGAGTTAGAGAAAACAGACGAGAAAGAATAGTAAGGGAAAAAGAAAGATGAGAACAAAAAAGAAAAAGAGGAGAAAGAAAAGGTAGAAAAGAAGGAAGAGGAAAAAAAAGAGTTGAAAGAAAAAAAGAAAAGAGAATAAGAAAAAGAATAAAATTAAATCGTGATCATCACGATCAAAATTAATTTTTTAGATAATTACAAACAAACTTTTTGTTGTCAATAAATTTTCAATAAAATTTATTGATGAGTATTTTATGGATGAATGTTTAGTAATAAATAAGTTGTCAATCATTTTAATTTATTAACAAAATTTGGTGATTATTCATAAATTTTATGCATTAGTAATTTGTTTTTAATTACATATTACCTTACTGGGTTGGTGTCTTTGATGTAGCTAATACATTTTATAAATTATGAGCTACCATTTCATCGCAAATATGTTTTTCTGTTTAGGAATGATAAGTTATACAGGTTAATAAGTGTTAATTAGATAGTATTGTAATATGAGCACCATAAGGCAGGCACGAGATTGCAGGTGAAGTGATAGAGGTAGGAAGCAAGGTGGAAAAGTTGAAGGTGGGTGACAAGGTGGGTGTGGGGTGCATGGTTCTATCCTGCAGATCATGTAAAAGCTGTGATGAGAATCTCGAGAACTACTGTCCGAAAATGATTCTGACATACGGAGCGAAGTATGTTGATGGAAGCATCACACAAGGAGGCTACTCTGATCTGGTGGTTGTAGACGAACACTTTGTGATCAGCATTCCTGACGGTCTACCTCTCGAGGCTGCTGCACCTCTCTTATGTGCTGGGATCACAGTGTATAGCCCTCTCATATATTTTGGACTTGACAAGCCAGACACGCATGTGGGTGTGGTTGGTCTTGGTGGGGTTGGTCACATGGCTGTCAAGTTTGCCAAAGCTTTTGGCGCTAAGGTCACTGTAATCAGCACATCTCCAAACAAAAGGAAAGAAGCCATCGAGCATCTTGGAGCTGACTCCTTTGTGGTAAGTCGTGAGGAAGATCAGATGCAGGTACTTGCTCTTTTCCAACCTTTTAAATATGGTTTAGTTTGGGTATCGGTGAGGAATAGTTTATTGCTCAACTTCTAATGCTGATTTTTCGATTTAGGCTGTAAAGGGTACCTTGGATGGTATAATAGACACAGTTTCTGCAGTCCATCCTCTGCTCCCTCTGTTGGATTTGTTGAAGAGTCATGGGAAACTTGTCATAGTTGGTGTACCTGATAAGCCTTTGGAGCTACCCATCTTTCCTTTACTAGGTATGCACGCACTTGGAAAATTATTAGAACTATTTTACTACTCAATTGAAGGAACTTTCTATCATGTAAATTTGATATACTTGTTTTATATGCAGCGAGAAAGGGTGTAACTGGCAGTAGCATTGGAGGAATAAAGGAGACACAAGAAATGATGGATTTTGCTGTCAAACACGATATAAAGCCTGATATTGAGATTATTCCTATTGATTATGTGAACAAAGCAATGGAGCGTCTCGTCAAAGCAGATGTAAAATATCGATTTGTTATTGACATTGGCAACACACTAAAATCAAGTTCCTGATATTTTACTCATCCATGTCGCACAGAATTAATGCACTTGGAGTTATTGCTTTAATAAGCAGTGTTCTTTTTTTTTCTGTTCTTAATTTGATGAAGTTGCCATTTGTCGGTGATTACCAAACGTCTCTTCTGTATCAATGTTATGTGATTGATAGTTATCATCTCAGTCATTCTCGAAAGAATTGAAAGAAAATTTCTTCATAAGCCTGCATTACAAATTATACAAGAGTTTATGTGCCATACTGTGATGAAAATTCACACTTTGAATATCTTAATAAATTATTATGTTTTGTGTTTTTTTTATTCGTTCCTCTCTAATTAATTTCTATTTGAAATAAGTTTGCAAATAATTTGTTTCTTTTTCAACTCAAATCAGCTAAAATTGTAGAAGAAAGTGTGTACCGTAACTTTTCTTTTAACAGAGTGAGTAATTTAATTTGTTTTCACATAAGACACTCATTTAATCAATATTTTTTATTTATAAGATAAGAACAATAAATATCATATAAATATAAAAAATAATTCCTAAAATATAAAAATAATAATAACTATAATTATTTTATCATATATTAAAATTATAAGAGCAATAATACTTTTATTAAATTATTAAACAAATAGTATTATTATATATTTGGGTGTTACTCCCTCTACCACCACAACTTGCTTCCTCCACCACCCCATTCCCCTTTTACCCTTTTCTTTATTTTTTAATTCCTATTTTACCCTTATTAAAATTTTAGGGTTAATATTATTTAAAATCTCACGTACATTCATCCTCTTTATCATTCTTCCCTCTTTCTCTTTATTATTTTTCCCAGGTTGTCTCTTACGTTCCACTATCTTTGGGTTGTCTCTCATGTTCTACTTCTTCTTCTCTTTTATAGAATTGTGACGTGAGAGTGTGGTGGACTTTGTGTTTAGTAAGATTGAAAGTGGGGAAAACAATTCATCTTCAGCCGTGACTGTGATGGTGCTTCAAGGTGCTGGTTCAAAGGTGTGAGAGGGCGTGAAGGTGCGTAATAAAACCTAAAATATAAACCGTATAATCTTTAAACGAATGTGAGCATTCGTCAACGGATGTCAACATCCGTTTAAGGGAAAACGGATGTCGACATCCGTTTTCCCTTAAACGAATGTTGACATCAGTTTTCCCTTAAACGGATGCTCACATCCATTTAAAGATTACGGTTTATATTTTACAGTTTTTTTATATTAATTTTGAAGATATTTAAATAATATAATTTATATTTTTTGATATATTATTTTTGAATATATTTTGATGTATTTTAATAATGTATTTTTGAGGATCTTTATTCTTATTAGTATATATTTAGATTTTTTTTATTTTGCACGTTATATATAGTTAGGATTTTTGTATAATATATATTTTTATATATGACTTTTTGTATTCTTTAATAATTTTATAATTATATAAAAATTTATTTATTAGTTTAATTATAAAAGTAAATAATTAGGATTAAAAAGGAAAAAGGTTATTTTTGTAATTATAAAAGGTTAGTTTTGTAATTCAAAAAATATGTAATAGAATTAGGGAGGTGGAGGGAGAAAATGTGGTGGTGGAGGGAGTAACACCCTATATATTTTTATGTCCTTGGGTTGGGTTACGAAACTCATTATTCTCGTGGCCCGACCCAAATTTAAGGGTTTTATTTCTTTTACTCTCATTTATTTTAAAATCACTGTTTTGTTTTTCTTTTTATATTTATTTTATAGTAGCAGTAACTTTTAATATTTTGTTTGAATTTAAGTGAGAGTGAAAAAGAAGATGAAAGAAGGAAAAAGATACAGGGTTGGATAGAAGAAAAGAGAGTGAAAAGTAAAACGTGACGAATAAAATTTTTGTAGTTGATTTAATTGATTGATAGAAATAAGTAAATTAATTTAATAATATAATGAATTAAGAAAATGTCTTTAATTTATTTTTAATATAAATAAATACATTTTTATAAAACAAGAAAAATCAATATTTTATTTTTATTTTTATTTTTATCATAAATTATTCTATTAAAAACAATTATTAAAAATGATATAAGTGTTCTTTTATAAGTAATATTTAATATTTTAATTCCACTAATATACAAATAATATTAATATAGATTGACATTATTTTATCCTTGTATATAATGATATATTATTATATTATTATCCTATTTTATCAAATACTAAAATTTTACTCTGGTTTAATTTTTTGCATTTACATAAATGAGTGTGATGTAAGAAAATTTAAATTGAAATTACTTAAAAATTTGCAATTTTTAACACTAAAAATAGTTGTAAGAAGGATGGAAAAACACTATTCTATGCCGGTGCAAAGTCAATTATACCTAAGATAAAATAGTGCTTGTTGATCCCGTTCTTTTACATCCATTTTCAATTCATCCAATCCATGTTTATATACATTTTTAATTTATTTAATAGGTAAAACGTATTTTAGGGCATTCCAATTTTTTTTTTTAAATATCACTGAGATATGACATTTCAAATATATTGCCACGGGTTAATTCACTAATCATATGCTTTCTATGAATATTTATTAAAACAAAATAAATTATAATACAAAAAATATACAGAGGTTGAATCAAAACTCACACTCAATAAAATTTATATTAAGATAATATAGAGTTAATTATAGAAAAAGAAATGTCTAATAAAAGAAGGCATATTTATTAAAGAATTAGACTTTAAATCTACCAACTTGTCTTAGTTGTGTTTTATCTTTTTTTAACTCTCAAAGTTTTTTTTTTTCGACCTTTCAAGAAAGACCTTTTTAGTTAGAGGCAAAACATTAAGGATAGAAGTTATTTTCTAAACTTAAAGATCGCTGATAAGGTATATCATTAAAATGTATGTTTCTTCATTGGTTGACCTCCTAAATTAATGTGGGATGTAGTCTTCTCCATTCATATTAAAAAATCTCATAGTAGTGAGTGAGTGGCAAAACGATATTCCTGTTATAGTCTATTTCTTGCGGCTACATTCCAATTTATCTATTATGACCAAAAACTTCTCACCAATCATAGAGGTATGACTAACCTCAAATAATTTCTCTCCTTACCACTTTCAAATGAAGTAAAATCATAATGAATCTATTAGAAAAGTAAAGGGAGGTGGGTGAATTGGATTTTAAAATCTTTTTCAAATCTTTTTCAAATTTTTAAATCTTGAAATCAATAAACAAAAATATATGTTTGTGCTCATTCAACCTTTATTTTTGGCCAATTCGTCTCGGTCATTGGATTGGGATGTCACATATTGACCATCAACCTGCATCAACTCATTTGGACATTCATTTTGGATTAGTTCATCTAGATCTTCGGCCAGGTTGGCCCATCTTGTGCTTGTTCCCAAGCCCAATTTTCTTGACCTTTGGCCATGAGTAGTTCGTCCCAGCCTTGTGTTCGAGTTGATCATTATCGACCTTCAGTCTGAGAGAACCCATCTCAAATTTCTGTAAAAAATTACCTATCTCGACCTTTGGCCTAGGCTGGCCCTTCTTGACCTTCGGTCTAAGACATCCTTGCTCGATATATGACCCATGATTAAAGTATTATTTTTTTAAGAGTTAATTAAAATCTTGTAGTGGGGCAAAACTCACCTTAGCCCTGACTTTAACCCACTTGAAAGGAGGCTTCGAGATTGACAGTAATTTTTAGCTCCCTCAATTTTCAAGGGTGGGTTAGGACTGACCCATGAGTCAAGTTGACAACTATACTCATATGTTTTTTTAATGATCATAGGAAATTGAAGTTTGTCTCTCATGGTTGTAAGATAAATAGATTTGTGTTCCCACATCAATGGTTTAAATCTCTAGTCTTAATTATTGGTTATTGTTGATCTACAACATTATTTATAAGACAAATGACAAGGGATTGATACTTACTTTCATCAAATAATGGCACATAAGGATCAACAATTTCCACCCTTTCACTGGTAAGATGACCATCATCCCTCGATGATGTTTCCACACTACTTCACACCCTTACCTAGGACAGTTTTGCACGTACATCACATTGATGTAAAAGAAACTACAATAATGTGTGTTGAGTGTGGACATAGGTAATGCCCCCGCACATGTGGTGCATATGTTAGACTTTGTTTGCTTTATAAGCTGATAAGAAGTTTTGTGTCCATCGTATATGAAAGAAGTGTGACATTAATTAATATGTCGTACTTTGGTTGCTTGAACGATTTATTGATGAGATATGTGAAACTTGAGGAGTTGTTCATTGACATGTGTGTATTATTAGTTTGTCAACTGTAACTTCGCCTAAACGAAACAATTAGCTAGTCATACCATGCTTCTATAAATGAATTAATGATTTGTGAAATTTATGTTTTAGCATAATTTTTAAATGATATTGTTTCAAAATTATAACAAGCTTTAGATATACAAGCATTTTCTAGGTATGAGTCATAGGGATTTGAATCTTAGTTACAAGGAAGATTATTCTCATGGTAGGCAATATATGATTGTTATATTAGCACTATTGACATTGTTGGGGTGCAACTTGATGGTTTGACCCTTGATAAGATCAAGTACATGCCTTATGAAGACCATAGTTGCAGATTATGATCTTTTTTGTATTTTACCTTCATAATCTACCATCCTCTGTTGCGTACTAGGTTTACCTTGCAAATTTTAATGAACAATCACTTTTTCTCATCCTAGTTATAATGACAAGTAACTTCTTTTTGTATCTTTTATATTTTCACTTTTTTCACGACCTAATCATTTAAACCAATTCATCTTACTTCAAGTTTTACAATATAGCAATTTCATCAACACGAGACAAAATATCAATTTCATATTATATTTTACTCCAAAATTTGAATTTCATTTATATAAAAAACAATAAAAATTACCACCAATAACAATTTCTACTTCCAAATTACATATTTCAGAACTTCAAAACTATATTTCAAATTATAAAATTCAAAATACAATTACAAAATGACACATTCTTGTTTTGAATTATATGCATACCAAAATACTACTGTTATGAATTACATGATTCGAAGAAAATACTTTTTTTCCTGCAAATTACATAATCTGAAAGACTTTTAACTTGCACTTAGAAAAAAACTCCAAACTAGAAACCCTATAATGTTTGAAACCAACTACCCACCTTCAAGTTTCATACTGTAATGTATTCATTTCAGCTCATTGATATGCCAAAAAATTGTTCTCAACAATTTTGTGAAGAATAAAGGCCATGCAGGTAGCATTCGTGAAGAAGAAAAGAACCCAAAGGTAGAAACCGGTTCTTAAAAAGACCTTTATTGCCATTTAATAAACGACGGGCAGAGTGGATTTTAAAATTTATGTAGGTATAGGAATAACTTATGGGGGTACAGAAAGCAGTTACATTAAAACTTCCACCAATGGGCCTATATTGTAATCCAATAAAAAAATTACAGACAATTTTTGGATCCCGTAGTGGTATCTTTCACATCATAATGAATACATAAATGGAAAAGAAAATAAGGAAAAATACATAACGATAATTTTAAGAGTGATAAAAATCATGAAAAGATATTCTTATCATAAAAAGCTTCTTTACTTTTTATTTCTTAGCTCATACTTTGTAAATTTTAATATTTCTTTTATTCTTTTGTCATTTTGAATTTTATTTGTATTTGTTAAAGATATAGAATTGACATACTCAAACCAAGCAAAGTCTTCAAATGCTAGCCATTCAAGAAAGGAAATTTCTTCCTGCAACCCCGTTTTTTTTTCTGCATCTCTATAAATAAAAGGAAAAGACCAAATTTTCCTCACCCATCTTCTTTTACTTCTTCCTCCACCCCATCTTCTTCCTTCACCTCCACCTCCCCCTCATATTCTTCTTCCACTTCCACCCCCACCCATCTTTTTCCTCCACCTCCACTTTCACCGCGTCTTCTTCTTTCACCTCCATCTCCACCTCTCTACTCCATCTTCTTCCTGTGCCTCCACCTCATCATCATCTCTTTCATTCTTCCTTCAGCTCCTTTTTATTTTGTTTTATTTGGTGCATCACTGGTCAATGTTAGAAATATCATGAATTATACAATTGTTGGTAGTGTAGATTAAGATTACAAATTATACCATCCACGATATAAATTAAGATTACGAATTATATAATTTATAATGTAATTTGTATTATGAATTGTTTTTTAAATTTGTATTATAGATGGTATAATTCAAAATGTAAATTTATATTATAAATTATATAATTCAAAATAAAATTTAAATTATGGACTCCCTTCCAGATTTATATTACCGATTATATAATTTAAAAAATAAATTTGTATTATAGATTATAAAATTTAGAAAATAAAATTCTACAATTTAAAATCTAAGATATATACAGATTGTATAATCTAAAACTATAATTTCAAGAATATAATAAAAAATTTAAAAGAATATATAAAATTGCAGGAAAAATCATGCAGTGTTGGAAAAATTTCCAGAAAAGGGAGAGAAGGAAGGATGACATCTGTAACCAAGAATGGACCAAGGCATGGAAGACACGTTGCTAATTGTGAGGATTGATATAGATTTAGGACATTTGAATTTGAATTCTAATATTTGAAATTTCCTTCTGTTAGACTTGAAATGTTTGGGAAGCAAGTTTATAGAAATTCAAAAGTTATTTTAACGTATTAATCTTTTTAGAGTTTTTTTCTTTCTTTAAAACGTATCTTGATATCTTAAAATTCAAGTGGCAATTCTCCATATCACTTGTATTAAAATGAATTTAAGAAATATAGTCTATTATCTCAAGTCTTTTTCAATTATTATTATTTTTAATTGTTCTTACGATTTTTATTCACACACTATTCAAAACTTAAAATAAATTTAAAAATAAGACTTTTTTTAGAAGACCTAAAACAATTAGTATTAATAAAATTGAAGTCTTTTTTATGGTAATTTAAAACACTCAATATTAAAAAAATTGAAACTATTTTTGTGGCCTAAAGCAATAATTTTATTTGTTTGGGCCTAGGTACTAATTGTATTTACTTCCTTATTTCCTTCTCATCTTAATTTTTTTTCACTTGTTATTTTGTTGATATTAGTTTAATTTGTAGTTCTTTTAATCTTATGTCTAATTCATACATGTCTTTTTTTTTTTCTATTGATGAAATTATTGAATTAAAATTTACTCTTAGGAACTCAACATTTTTATAATAACATGTCTTTGACAAATGACCAATACTTTTACAGCAAAAGCAAGCTATAGATGATAGTTTGCTAATATCAATGAACTTTTTAGCATTTATTTTACTGTTTTTACCTATATAGCCTATACCTTACTTATTAAGTACACTCCTTTGTGATCCTAACAAGGCTTTAAGGTTAGAGCTACCTAAAGTGAATTTTGACAATGTGCTCATTAAGTATTTGATTCTCTTTAACTGTGTTAGACAGTTTGTACATTCTTGAACTTTCACCTTACTCTCTTTTATGGTTTGTCTAGGTGAATTCTTCTAACTTTCCAATTCAGATTTTAGGCTTTCATTCTTTTTGTGTAAATTTTCTATTCTATCATGTAAGCACCTCTTCTCACTTTTAAGCCTATATAGTTGGTATTGCATTTTCATAACTTCACCATGTAATTCTTCAAAGACATCAAGTAATTGATAATACTTGTCTTCAATAGATTCATCTTTAAAACTATTAGCACTACTTTCAGAACAAATTGAACCCGCCATCAAACACATAT
The DNA here is from genome assembly GCF_029865625.1 of Vigna umbellata. Classification (NCBI taxonomy): domain Eukaryota; kingdom Viridiplantae; phylum Streptophyta; class Magnoliopsida; order Fabales; family Fabaceae; genus Vigna; species Vigna umbellata. The sequence goes on along the minus strand of NC_142165.1, from coordinate 82,764,746 downwards.
TTGTTTCCTCTTTAAGACTCTCTTCTGAATCACTTGATGGGAAACTTGAAACACTATCTTCTTGTGATTCATGTTGTCTTGGCTACTTTTATCTTCTAGCTTTTACTTCATTTTTGTTACTGGACAGTCATGCTTGATGTGTCCAATTTTACCACATTCATTGCATGTTGGAGCAACAACAACTTTTCCTTTCCTTCTATTGATCCTTGCATTCCCTGCAAAATCAGAATTATTTTTGAACTTCATGAATTTAGAGAACTTTTTTACCATAAAATTCATTACTTCAAGATCAGATTTTTAGGTTTCAGAATCATCTTCTTCAACATGTCTTCTTGAGCCTGTTTTGCTTGTTGTCTTGAGAGCAATTGTATGCTTTTGCTCTCCTTCTTCCTCTTCTTTCAATCTCCCAAATTCAAGCTCGTATTCTCTCAATTTTCCAAATAGGGTGACCATGTTTATTGTAGTCAAATCTTTTGATTCAAGTATTGTAGTGACCTTTGGCTGCCAGCTTCTATTCAAACTCTTTAAAATCTTGATATTTATCTCTTCTTTATCAAATGTTTTCCCAAAAGCAAGAAGGTGGTTTACAATATGGGTGAACCTCTTTTACATATCATATATTGTCTCACCAATATTCATCCTAAACATTTCGTATTCTTGGATTAAAGAATTCTTCCTTGCTCTGTTGACTTCATGTGTTTCTTCATGAGTCACAACATAATTTATATTATTTGTAACCATCTTTTCTTCAACGATTGTTTGTTAGATAATAAAATATATAGGTTTAGTTCTGATGCCAATTATTTAATTAAATGCTTACTACTATAGTGCACAAGTAAAACCAAAAAAAAACAAAACTTCATAACATTTTTGTAAAAATAACAACTTTTACGCGACACTTTGATGAAATAAGCTTATAGTATGTTGGATTAAATGCCATACTTTTTTTTTCTGAATATTAAATGCTTATATACTGCAATGAAGTAGTACACACAAAATATGAAACCTCATAAAATTTTGATTCTATGTTTAGTTCGTTATGTTACTATATATAGTTGCTCTGTTTTTACAATCAGGCTATATATGGTTTATCCTAGTTTTGAAAACCTCAACCTCAATGAATAAACAAAATGAGGTGTGAAATTGATGAATGTATGAGATGATGTTTTTGCGAGATTGTCACTCCAGAGAGTACCCAAGTCAGTGAATGAAAGGCATGACAATTCATACCAAAACCTGGGATTTAGGATTTATAGGAATATTCTTGCATCCTGACCCTTTATTGTGATTGAAACGCGTGTCTATTATTTCTGGAAACATAAGTGGACCCTTTCAAAATTCATTCATTAAACAGTCTTTTATTTGCAATATAAGTATATATGGTTCTAGAACGTTGTACTTTGTTTATCCGAGTTTATTGTGGTAACGGAGGATTAAAACCCGGTTGAGTTGACATGTCATGAATATGTTGAAGAAGTAGATGATGAAAAGTGTGGCTCGTGAAATAATGTAACGTTAACCTTGTTCCTATGTAATCTCTGTATGGTATGGGCATGGTTTTTTGGTTTGCTCTCACGGGAATCCAACCACCCCTCTCACGTGTTCCTCTCTCTCTCGGCTGGACCTGGCTATATAGCTGTTTTCTACGGCGCTGCACGTTTCTTCAAACCCACAACCTATGGTCGGTGCTTCCATTTCATGCTTCTTCTCAACTCAACTTCACACTACTCTCTTTATTATTATTATTATTATTATTTCTTACTTTAACCCATATTACATTTATTTAACAATATTTTACAGTGGTGAAAAGCTATAAAAAATATTTTTGTATTTATAAAAAAATAAAAGGAAAGAATATTAGAAAATAGTACTGAATGAGTATAAAATAATTTTACGTGTCAAAATATCCTATTGCTTGTTTGTCTGTGTGGTCCACACGGTAATCTCTTCATTGTTTGTACCTGGCACTCAACTATCATATTTTGAATGTACGCGAAAACCATCTTCAATTGAAAGGGAACAGAAATCAATAAAACCTATATTCAAATAAACTTCACTTAATTTATACCCACAATTAAATGTTTTTGTTCTTTTATAATAACTACTTATTTCATTTATACAATTCTAACATATGTGTGGCATAAATGTTACGTGAGAAACCATTCTTACGTATGAGTGATCGCGTTGAGTCCTTACTTGAAGAGGATGAATTTTTACGCAAATTAACATTTAAGTGCATTTATGAGTGCGAAAAAAAACATTAATATGTAATAATGTGAGTAATTATAAAAGTATATTTGTATTTTAAAGTATTTATACATTCAAGAAGTTTAAGGGTGATAAAACTTTGGTTTTAGTCTCATAATCGGTTCAAAGGATTTATACTTGTAAAAATATGTCGAAGTTTTATATGGGAGTAAAAACTCTTAATTACGAAAGTTTCAAAAAGATAAAAAAATTCGCCTATAAAATTGCGAGATTACTGAGAATATAAAAGAACAAAACTTAAAATTCTATAAAATATATTATACTATTAAACTATATTGCAAAAACTATATTTAACTGTAATGATTGTAACTATTTGTAATTGATGATGCAACTAAAATAATTTTGTCACGTCTTTCACGTTGTCGCTAAAATTTTGGTTTAGGTCCTGACTATTTTTCGTGAAAAACAATTCTGTGAGTATAGTTCAAATAAACCGAAAATAAATTAGAAACAAATGAACAAAAGAGAGAAAACAAGAAATTGAGAAATATGTGGGAAAAGATGTCCAATTTTATTAGTATAGATGTTAATAAATATGTTCCATTATTTATTCTAAGTTTGGAATAAGATAAATGGTTACACGTTAATAGATTAAAAATAAAATCAAATTATGTTATGTATTTAAATGAAATTTTTTACAAGTAAAATTTTAGAATTAAATTGAGTTTAAAATTTATTTCTTGATACCGTGGTTTATTTTAACAAAATTTGTTGAATGTATCATATTATTTATTATTATGAATATATTTTTATATCTATTACAAATATTTAGTCATGGTTGTCTCAATAACATACGAGTAAAACATTTCTTTTAAGTCTTCAAAAAGAAAGATTTAAAAAAAATCGTAAAATTTTCTTATTAACTTAATTATAAAATTATGTTTAAGAAAAAATTGTCTCAAATTCTTTTTTCAGTATTAATATATCTCTATTAAATTAGTTATAAAATTATGTTTAAGGAAAAAATCATAAAAAAAATTATAGTGTTAATATATCTCTATTAAATTAATTACAACTTATTAAATTAATTTGTAATTTTATGTTTAAGAATAAAATTTAATTAAATTAGTGTAGGTGTCTGTTAATTTTTTGTATTAAAAATGATATTTAAGAGTTAAACTTTTTTTCAAGAAATTATAATTGTTTTTTGGAAAAAGATAATGAATAATTATCTTTATTATCTTATAATAAATTTTGACTTTTTTTTCTTTTCTTTTGTTTATTTATTGATTCCTCTATCTCCTTGTTTTCTATTTTATAATTCTTCTTTTTTGAGGGTTTGGAGAGATTTTATTCCTTGAATATTATGATGTGTGTCCTTATTTATGGTTAATATGTTTTTATTTCTATTTGTTTTCTTACTGTGTTAAATCTATTTGTTGATTTTGTATTAGGATAAAAATGTGTTTTTTTATGGTTTTGTTTTTTTGGTATTTTCGGTTTATACTACATTGTATAGATCACGTCAGGTTATATTATTTTAAGACTTTTACATAATAAGAAAAAACATTTTATTGTTACGAGAGTTAAAGACCTAAAACTAAAATCTCTAATATCAATCAACATGATTTAGTGAAGCTTTTTTTTTTCTTTTTTAACCTAGCTTTAAAGTAAAAGATATGAAAACCTAGGTAGTTTATTAATAAATTAAAAATAACTTTTATATACACTTGTACGTAATCAAATATAAAATAAAAAAAAAATGATTAGATTTGTTTCTTTAAAAGTTGTTGCAAAAGAAAATGTGGCACCATACCCTGATATATTATTGAGGCATTTAATTTAATGATATGTACTGATAAGATCCTTTTGGAGATAGGTAGGTGACAGAGGTGTCCTAAAGAATTGTGCAACTGAAACTATGTAACATGGCAGGTGAATCACTGATGCATGCATGGCGATCTGAAAGTAAATATCTTTATTTTTCTTTCTCTTATGACATGGATGTATGTATGGTATGGTTGTCCCTCCCTGGTTCCCAGAAAGGTACTGTCTTCTATCAACTAAGCTACAACAAGACAGACAGATTAATGGTTCATCACAACCGTTAAAGACAACCCTTCACATTTGTACTTCCTTCCATTATGTCAGACTCAACTATACAACGTAAACATCAACCACCCTCTTCACTTTCAAATCTTTTTCTTTTCTCTTTTCTTAATACTTTTTAATTACTTTTATAAATTATGCTTCAATTCTAAATTAAATTTATCTATCTTCTATTTTATTCAAATTATTTTAACTATCTTTAAAAATCAATACTTGAAACTTATATTATATTTTACTATCATTTTTTCTTCCTTATATAGAAAATATTTTACAAGAATAAAATATACATAATCTAATTTAAAAATAAAATACAATTTTTACAAGTAGTTTAAAACGAAAAATATATTTAAAATAATGTTTATAGTTAAAGTATGAATTTGATACTTAATACTAAGAGCAAATTTGCTTTTAGTTTTTAAATTTGAGAATTATTTTTTCTTAAATTTGAAAATAAAAACTTCTAAGTTTCTTAAATTTTTTTAAAAAATAATCATTTTAGTTTCTTTAATTTAGTTTTTAGTCATTTAAATTTTTTTTTAAAATTACTTTAATTTCTCAAATTAAATACTTAATAATTTAAATTATTTTTCAAATATTTAAAAAATTAAACTGATTTTCAAGTTTTGAAAGAAAAAAATCAAATTCATTACGAATTTCATAGCTAAAGTTAGCTAACTCAGTGATTACATTTGATATTTATTTGTGTGTAATTTTTATATTAGTAAATATATGTTATATTAAAAAGATATTTAGAAGTTGATGAGGAATAAAATAGCAATACTTTTAAATTTGTACTTAAATTTATAAATTTTAGATAGAGTCATGTGAAAATTTATTTATAAGATTAGATAATTAATATATATATATATATATATATATATATATATATATATATATATATATATAATGTGAAGATTTGGTTTTGTAAAACTACAAATGATATAGCATGTGAACGAGTGTGAGTAAATTTTCTAAATATATAAATGATAAAATATGCAAAAATATGTAAAGTATATTCGTTATAAATACAAATTAGTATATTAATATATAAATTTAATGTATATCGTTAAACTTGTCTAATTAATGTATTAACAAATTCATTTAATATTTAATGCTAGATTCATCTAATCAGTATAAGGACATGTTCACTTAATGTGTATTGCTATACTCATATAATGTGTATGGACAAACTTATTTAATGTGTATTGTAAAATGCTCTCAAATCAAAAAACAGATAAAGTTGTTTAATTTGTATTAATAGACTTTTATAATATCTTTATAAACAAACTTATCTAATATAATTGCTAGACTCATTTAATAAGTATATACATAAACTCATCTAATGTGTATTGTAAAACTTGTTTAATTAATATATGAACAAAATCACCTAATAGATATTTTTAGACTCGTGCAATCAATGTATGAAATAATTTATTTAACATTTTATTTCTATATTGGTCTAATCAGTGCATAGTTAGACTCGTTTAATGTCTATTAGTAAACTCATTTAATTATTGTATAATATATAAGATTCATCTAATCATACTCGTATGATGTATATTAATAGACTTGTCTAATATATGTATAAAATATGAGTTTTATATACGTTTTGTATAAATTAAGTTAAAATAAAATGTTGGTGATTATTTTCAATTAATTAACTAATAATTTAAATTGATGATAAATTATTTTAAATTAAGATCTAGTTATCTAGAAGGGGAAAAAAACACAATTCAAAAGAAAAATTATTCCAATAATTTAACATAGATTGACGTGATTTTCACCTTTATTATTTTCCCTTACTTAAATACCTAAAACATATTAATCTTCCATATCTGGCTATTCAAATCCATACAAATCAGATAATCTAAGCAAACTTTGACAAACTCCATTTCTGTTTTTCGCCAGTATCATACAAACGTAACATTTAGTGATATAATATTGTATCCAACTCTGAAAAGAAGAAAAACATGACAAGCTCATATTTCAAACAAATCTACACAGAAATTAATAATAATTTTTTTTAAAACATTTTCTTCTTTACAGCCAAGAAAGAAAGACAAAAACAAAAGTTGCATGTTACAAAATGTAATTAATTCTCACAAAATATATAATCAAATGTGTGTAAGTTATATATTTGAAAACAATTAATTATATTTAAATAAATATAATAAAATATTTATTTTAAAATAATGATATAATAAATAATTTAAATTTAATATCTTATAAAATAACTTATTTTAAGGTTTGATAACTAATTTTATAAGAAAAAATTGATTAATTAAATTTTAAAAGAATTTATCATATATTTTAAAATTTATATGTAATATATAATAATTAAATTTAGCTTTAACTTTAATTTACATTTTCACAATTTTACATTTTCACAATTTTACATTTTACATTAAATTATTTTATAAATTATTTTCTAACTACGTTAATATACAACTAAAATTATTAAGACACAGTTAAATCTATTACAAATTTTCCTCTCATTTTTTTTTCTCTTGTTTTTACTCCAAAGAAATTCACTTTTCACCTTCTTTCTTTCATTTTCAGAGTCAAACTTTATTTTCAGAAGACGACTTTATAAAACTTTGCTTAATTGGTGTTGAATTGAGTGAGAAAGAAAAGGATTGAAGTTGTGACTAAGCATGTACTGCAACCCAAATGAGACCACCAATTACAAGAATTAACCAAAGAGTTAACGATCCGTGAAATGAAGCAGCGTATGAAATATAACACGTGTAAGCTTTTTCTGGACTCTTCAAAATAAGTTAAAAAGTAATCTTTACTTCTAAAGGGACGTTTCAAGGAAAGAAATAGACAAGGTGCTGGCAGTGTGCAGAGCGCCCACTGTTGTGCTCCTTTTACTCCTTCACTTCTTTCCTACCCTTTAATGCTGTTCACTTCAAACTTAAAATTTGTATTTGTAATTAATCATTTCTTAATAAAACCATTTTTAATTTCTTTATATTATTGTATTAACAATATTGTAAATTACACATTGCTATGATATGCAAGCTCATGCACCATCTTGCAAATCAAATAATTTTTCAAAAAGCCTTGTATGTGCATCTCTTTCAAAATAGATTATTTTATGGACATGTAAATGAACTAAAAAATGTATTACAAGTGTGTAGTGTGTAGTTCTTTTATAATTATGAATTTTATTATAAAAGAGAACATAGGAAAATTGGTTATGTTTCATCTATGTATTATTAAACATAAATTACCATCACTCTAGTTTTTTTTCAAAAGAAATTAATTTCACACCCCATTAAGTTTACCAAATATGAGAAATACCAATGACATGATTGAAGAAAAAGAAAAACAAAGAAAGTAATAAATAAGATGAATCATGTAGTAACAAATTTAGAAAAGAACAAATATACTAAGTTAGATAAATAAATGCATTAAATATGGTGAAAATTAAAAGAAAATTCTCACTACAAGGAAGTGTATGCACTCTTTGTAAAATAAAAAATACAAAAACAATAAATATAATGAATAGAAAATTAAAAATAAACAGAAAATCTGAAACTTAAAAACATAAACTATTGGTTTTGAGACTATTTACCAAAGATTTAGCTTGATTCCTTAAATTTAACAGTTTATGCCTCAAATTTATTCCTATGTATGCTACAGGTTGAGTTGCTCAAGGTGCTTTTAAGTTTTAATTATAGATAATTAAGGTGGATAAATTAATTTTGAAAAGTATTTAAAGTGATTAAGAATGATATTTTTGGTCCACAAAAGTATATGTGGCTCAAAATTTGCCAATTATATTCAAACAAAAAGGTTCAAAATCAAGGTATAAGTAACTTAAATGAGAAAGTAAGGACACCTATGACGACCAAAAAGTTTGTTGTTAGACATATGTCTTGGAGTGAGATGAAAATGTTTTTTTCTTTTTCCTTTTTCTTTAATTGAGTCCTGAGAAAGAAAGCTGCAGTTACTAATTATACAACAAGATATGTTTAATAATTTGGAACTTGGAATCACTTATAATGTATTTGTTTTCTTTTAAAAAACGCATGTTTTGATTGTTTTTTACGTTATAATTCATAAAAAAACAGATGTAAAAACATGTTGTATTAGATTTAGTTACACATTAATTATAATTATTAAAAAGACAAAAGAAATTATGTTGTATTAGATTGGGTTATACAGACAGCTTTTTTTTACCTGCCATCTAAACACGCGTTTTTTTATTTCATTTTATTCCACTTTTGAATAGTTTAATTTTGATCTAAAGTTTTTTTACATTGAAAAGAAAAATCATATGACAAGTTCAAATTATATATTAGTCATTATGAAAATAAAAAATTACAATTCGTACCAACATATTTACACTAACATAGAAATGTATTCAGATCATAAGTGAATACACTATTTATCATTAGCCATAAAAGAATGTTGCCTTGAGAAATAGGACTTAATTTCTTTGACGTATAAAAATGATTAAAAGGAATAGTTTTTTCCAAGTATTTATTAAATGGTAGCTCTGGAATAATTTTTTTTTCCAAGTATTTATTAAATTGTGTCGTTAATTGAAGTCTTTAATATGGTGATTAAAAGAATCAATAAATGTTATATTTTATTAAAGGATTACTTTGGAAATCACGATATAAGTGTATTGTTATAATCTCAATTAGTAAAATTATTTTTTCTTACATCCTAATTAATGTTGTGGCTCTTAAAACAGGTGCTAACACATGTTGATTAAGCTTATGAGGTTGTGGTTTTACTTGTGACTTGAATGTTTAGTTGACCACAATTATTAGTGTTTGTTAAGTGATAGTTTTACAGCAAATTTTCCCATTAAAAGAGCAGAAAAAGAGAAGGAGAGTAGTGAAAGAAAATGAGTGGTATGGAAAAGAAAGAAAAAAAGTGGTAATATAAAAACTGTGGGAGGAAGTAAGTATTATGTTGAGATTATTGAACAAATTCCAATATGATTAAAATGAAGAGCAGCTAAAATTGTGGCTAATTTTTGTTTATAGTAGAAGTGGTGGATCTAATTTTACACTGCCAAAACAGTTTGCATCATCTGCCTACGTTTCTCTCGTTTACTTTCTCTCTCTAAATCTTGTCTGTTTCTCTCTCCTCAATATACACGATATCCTCTTTCCAGTGAGATCTGTCTCCTCCCTTGCATATACATTTGTCTAAACCTATGCCTTTCTCCATTTCCTGATACCTTTAAAAGCCCACTTCACCCACCTCATTCACTCACATACCAATTCTCAATCACTCTCTTTGATGAGGATCACAAGCCCCCATCAACATTCAAGCCCCTCTTCTTCTTCCACCCTGCATGAAATCATTCAATTGAAACTCAAGCTCATCTAACCTTTCCCACCCCCCACAGCTCTCTCTTTCTCTCTCTCTCTCTCTCTCTCTCTCTCTCTCTCTCTCTCTTTCTCTTTCTCTCTCTCTCTACATATATATATACATATATACCTGCATACCTATCCTTCTTTTTTCTCTCTCTTCCTTCAATGGTACCACCAGAAGGCATGCCACCAACACCGAAAGACCATGAGCTCACTGAGGGCCGCAAAACGACGAGGCCGCCACCGGAACAAGGTGTGAAGTGCCCGAGATGTGACTCACCAAACACCAAGTTCTGCTACTACAACAACTACAGCCTCACACAGCCCAGGCACTTCTGCAAGACCTGCAGGAGGTACTGGACCAACGGGGGTGCCTTGCGCAACGTCCCGATAGGAGGGGGTTGCAGGAAGAACAAAAAGGTGAAACCTTCTTCCTCCGCTTCCTCTTCCTCCTCCTCCAGACTCTCCTGTGACCCTAAAGACTTCAATTTTCATGGTCTCTCAGTTCCTCCTTCCGTTGACTTCAACCTCGGAGGGATACCCTTTCCCTCCAGGCTCACTACTTTCAACACTCAACACCACCTCCCAACACCCCCCACTGGGGTGTTCAACCAGTTCTCTTCTTTTGGGGACGTTCCATCATCTTCCACCAGTTCTCTTTCTGCTTTGTCTGCCTTCCAGCTTGACCCCCCTGCTGCTGTTTCAAACCCTCTCTTGGGTCTCGTTCCGCCCAACCCTGACCTCTGGGCTCTACGTAGGTCAGAAAGGGCCTCACTCTCTGATCCATTGAACAGTGCAATGCAAACCCTTCAGACCATGGAAGCCATGAACGTTCACAGCAACCTTGCTTCTTCAATTGAGTCGCTGAGCAACATCAACCAGGACTTGCACCTGAAGCTGCAGCAGCAGCGCATGGCGACAATGATGTTCGGTGGGGACAGCCAGAAAGGTGAGAGCAGCGCTGCCCTGAATGGGTTTGGGAATCAGAAGCTGCTACAACCGGTTTCGTTTCAGAACCTTGCGATTTCGAAGCCAGAGAACTTGCCAGCTGGCAGTTCCATAAATGGTGGTCCATGTGGGGAGACAGTTACTGCAGCATCCACTGAATGGTTCTTTGGGAATTCCTTTCCCTCAGTGTCTCCTTCAACAAGCAATGGCGGTGCCAATGTTAACCACATTAGCAACGATGCAAACAACAACAACAGCTGGACTGGTTCCCTTGCCTGGGGAGATTTGCAGCAGCAACCATACACCGCTTTGCCCTAGATTTGACCAAGGAGGACTTAGAGTTGGAGGTAGAACTGCCTTTTTTCAATCTTGAAAGGAGAAGGAAGAAGCTATGATTAGTAGATAGGACAAATCTATAATTGTCTAAAATCCCTTAGTTGCATGTTTTAATTTCTTAATTAGGTAGTTTTCTTTATGTTTCCTTCAAATCATCATATCATATCATATCATATATCATATATGTAACAGAAAGGATAGTTAAATTTAAGAACTGTAAGAACATAACTATGTGTTCATATATACTCATATCAATTGAAATAGTTGTTGTTCAAAATAAATGTCTCAGTTTTTACTCAATATATTGAATATTAGATATATCTCGCTCGTTAATTTTGCCGATTTATACGCGTCGTGACAGTCTCTACATTTATCAAGCAATGGCCGATTCTCTTGCTTATTACATACACTTCAAGTACACCTTCAACAGAAGATTTAGAAATTGAGCTGTCATTATAATTTGTTTCTTGATAATCGAGAATGTGCTCACAAAAAAATTAATTGTTTCTAGAGGAATTAAATTGAAGTCTGGTATTGATCAATTTGATGAACTGTAGTTTTGTCTTTACATAGCATTTTTCTCAGGAGGTCGGTGATAAGATTACCGTTTCCCTCGATATTTTTTGTGGGATACGTGAAGGGTTTTTGGACTGTTGTTGATTAATATCGGGGAACTTTAATGCTATGATACTACCTTTGATTTTCTGTTTTTTCACGTATTTGGTTAATAAAAAAGAACCAACTCATAACCACTGTGGCCATTATCAGAGAGCTGAGTCTCAGGTTCCTTCAGTTACTGATCAATGCAAAATACACAATAAAACACAACATTGTGGCAGTGACTGGCATATAGCCTTTGCGATAGTAAATTAGTCTGCAATATCAAGGCCCTGTTTGTAGCCTGCACTCTCTCTCTCTCTAAATATACACATACATTAATTTTCCTCTATATTTCTATGTTACTCGGTTCTTTTGCAATAATTAGTTACAGTGTGGTGTGATTTGGTGTCTGAAAAAGGGTTGTTTGAAAGTATGTTAATGAAACACTGTCAACGTTTGAATGAGCTAGAGAGAGAAAAATGTGGCATCTAAAGCTTAGGTTTTTTTTTTGTTTATTAGCTTTATGATTTTTGGAGAGTGAGCCCTCAAATCCGTGCTAAATGCCACTGAGCATCAACTCTCATTGCAATTCTGCATCATGTCATAGAATGGGAAAGAGAAAGCAAAGCAAAGTAGGAATTGAAGAATTGCTTTTCCTTGCTTCCGGTCTCATCTTTATTTCTTACTTTCACTATTTGAGCGGAAAAAACAGACCCCACTAATGCTTAAAAGACTAGATTGACGTTGTTTTTTTATCCCTTCATATATCATATAATCTCGTATATGTTGTGCCACCATGCAAATAAAACACTTTCCAAACTGTTTTATAACCTTATTTAGTTAAAATTGTCTCACAAAGTTATGTAATACATTTATGTTTCCACATATAAAGAAAATGAGTCTTTCCTTTCCGTTCTAAACACGGTCAGAGATTAACTTCCATCTTCTGATTAATCTTTTGGGCTAGTCTCTATTGATATATTCTTGGTATGTTCTTAACGTCATGATTTGTAGATTGTGTCCTCATTTTACCAATTTTAAAATAAATAAAAAGGCAACTATAACACGAGTAGCATTAATCAATCATCATGGTTAGACAAGTTAATATATATATATATATATATATATATATATATATATATATATATATATATATATATATATATATATATAATAGCAACATTCCCTTTCCTCATGATTCAGTAGGAAAGGTCACTTTGGTTGCAACCCCTTTGCCTCCATCAGAACAAATATATTCCCTCTCTGAATCTGCATAGGTGACTTTTTCTTTTTCCTACTTTTATAATTTCTTAATTCTCCGTACACTTCCTTTCTGATTAAAAACCCCTTTTCCCTATTAATAAATATTTGCTGTAACAAATAATACATTAGAATGAATATACATATAATACATCCAGTATTTTCTTATAATATTTTCCCTTTTACCTGTCACATTAATCATTTATCAGATATTTTATTTTATAATAATTTATCGTCTTTTGTGAAAATGATGATTCAATTTGTTGTATATAACCAACAGGTCTCATAAATATTTGTGCGTGAATGTGTGAAGAACTTAGAAGGAGTGGCCACACAAGTATACATTACTTCTGTAAGTGTTTGTTTCCATATATGAAGATTCAGTGACTCATGGAACACGGCAAGAAAGATAAACTATAAAACATTGACATGAAGGCGCGTGATTAACGTGACAGTTGCAGATAGAAACTCTTCTTTTTGTTGAACTCTGCTGGTGGCTCAAACTGTCATTTTACAACTTACAAAACTGCAAGAAACTCATGACACACGCATTTATCTACATCCCAGATAAACTCTCTGTTCTCAACTTCTCATGATTCCTACACCGAAACTTTGGTCCCACCATCTTTGATCACTTGATAGTTCCCCCACTACCCAACTGCAAGCAATCATATGTATGACCACAAACAAACACTGCCAGTATTCTTGTTTCCTTAATCATTTTATATTCTTCTACTTCATCTTGTTTTTCATTAAGATTCTACATAAGCATAGTTGAAGCTATGCCTACAGATATGCGTTGAAGATCAAGGACAAGCATCAACATACGTATAAAACTTGCCCCAGTATGCAAAACATCATCATCATCATGCATCCTCAACCAGCTAAAATATCTCACTCTTGTTCTTTCCTTAGATAAGAACCCCATCTATATATCTGTTTATCTTTCGTTCACCATCCACAATATAAGAAGGAGCACAAAGCTTTCGTCTCTGTCACGGATTTGTCTTCTTCCACTGGATCTGAATTTTGGAGCAAGGGGACTGAAACCCGACAAGACAATTTCCACCATCTCGCCAACTTCATCATTTCATTTGGTGACCAGTTCTCCACCTGCTTCTTTCCATTTTTCATTCACTTCTCTTTCTCTCTCTTCTCCTTCTACTGTGATATAACCCCTCTAATTATATAGTCCATCAACCACGAAACTTGGGTTTGATTTACGGTCACATGAACCTTGAGTTTAATTTACAAAATACTCTTTCTAAGAAAATAACTGGTTTGTGTTTTTCTTTCTTTCTTTCTTCAGTAATCATATCTTTTAATAAAGTACCAAAATGATCAATAAGAGAATTCAGACCTATTTGTTTAACATGAGCTTTGCAATAAATTATAAATGGTCTATAGTTATCTTATTAAAATAATTAAGGATTTGCACATAACTTATTTTTATTTATATTTAGATAAGATAATTTGTATACATATTTCATAATTTATATGGAAAAAAATAATCTCCTTTTTTTTTAATTATTGAACAGCATACTTATACGTTAATATTTATTAATTAAATTATTTATTTAACCATGTCTTTAATCTTAAACACCATTACTCGTACTGAAACTCATGAATGATGAACGTCATTCTTGAAATCTCGTATAATTGTTCTACACTATTATCTGAAAATAACTTTTTTTTTTCATTTATGTAATATAATATCAACACTAAATTTATTATTCTTTCTACACAAATTATTGTTTACCTGAAAGAAATCATGAAACAAGTTATATATATTATTTTTAACTAAAACAATTATGCATTAAGTGATATCTAATATATGAAGAACAAACTTATTTTCATTTATCTATGTTTTCGCCATATTAGGAAATAAATGTTACACAACTTACTTTTTGTGTGAATCATTAAACAAATCATATGTCACTCTTGAAATATTTTAATTTTGTTTTGTTTGAATATATGAACTATATACTAAGTGTGTTATTACTTCAAAGTAATGAAAATTTGTGATAAACAAACACTAATCATGTCTTCTTTTCGTAAACTTTAGAAAATAAATGTTACCTAACTTATTTTTATTTTGAAAACATATAATCAAATGAATGAGATAGTCACTAATAATTTGTTCTTCATTATTCTCTTATAAAAATATATATTTTTTCATTTATGTAGCTTAACATGTCAACAGTAAATTTATTCTTACTTTTACTTGTCTTGTTTTTATAATTTAAAAAAGTTAATGCACAATTTTATTTTATTTTGCCGGAAAGGTATTGTAGGACAAATTACATATGTTATTTTGAAATACAATCTGTGTTACATGCAAATTATTTTGTATCTAATGGTTTTCCTTCCTTAACTTCGAAGGTTGAAGTTACACAAATTATTATTTGCTCAAAAGGTGTCATGGAGCGTTTACTTGTGTTGCTTTTAAAATGTAGAACAGTTTTTTTGTGTTGTTATCTCAAAATAACACATTTATGCATTTAAATGACCTAATGTATGAGAACCAATTTTATTTTTTATTTAGCAATGTTTCTATCATAAACTTTAGGAAGTCTAGTTACATGACATACCTTTTGTTAGAAAATATATGATTGAGCGGATCACATATGTCACCATTTAAATATTATATAGTTGTTTAATTTGATTATATGAATTTTATATTCAGATTGTGTTGTTTTCTTCAAAGTAATGTAACTTTATAACATATAAAGTCTAAATATGTCTTCTTCCCATAAACTTTATAAAGTAAATTTTATCAAATCTAATTTTTGATTTTGAAAGCTTTTCATTGAATAAATGGCATACGTCACTCATGATTTGTACTATAATTATTCTGACATTCTCTTAAAGCAACACAATACTTTTTATTTATGTAGCCTATAACCTATAAACACCAATTTTTTTCTTGTCTATACCTGTCTTCTATCCATAACTTCAGAAAGTCGATGATGTTATACAGATTATTGTTTGCATGAAATGTATTATGGAGCAAATAAAGTACGTTACTTTTGAAATGCTTTAGTAGATGCTTTAAGTTATACCAATTTTATTTTTGTCTATACTTGTCTTCTTTCCTTAACTTTAGAAAGTTGATGATGAATTTGCTTCAGAGGTATCAGAGTGATAAAGATCATATCATCTCTTCAATTTCTTTCTCTTTTAACTCCTTTTCTTTAATTTCTTTCTCAACTCATTTTTTTTTCATTCTCTCACAACTCCTCTCAAATTTCTCATTTTCTTTAATTATTTCTCTCTCAACTTTTTTTCCTTAATTTATTTCTCTTTCTTTTTCTCCATCTTCTTTAATCAAAATTTGATGTTTTTTTCAATATTCATCAAACATTTTTTCTTTATCTTTATTTATACCTTTGTTCTTCTTCTTTTTTTTTTCATTTTTTTCTCCACAAAATTCTCTTTGAATTTTCTTTTCATTTGTGAAATAAATTTATCAACAAATAATTTGTGTTGTTATTCGTATTAAGTTAATAGACATTTTTAGTACTATAGTACCTACAATATCATCTAATGAGAAAACTAAGAAGAGATCATTTCTATATTTAGTTTGAGAAATGGTATTGACGTTACACTCAAGAAAGATGAAAATATAAAATATAAGTCATGTGGTTAATTAATTCAGACTATCTAATAAGAACAAAATTAAGTTCTTATAACTCAAAATCCCAAAAAATTATTACAAAAAGAAATCTCATTTTGTATCGAATTCATATATTTATTTAAAAAATAAAATTATAAAGAAATTCTTCAAGATCATATCATCTTTTTTATTTTTAATATTTATATTTATTTAAGTTAATGTAACAAGCGTTAATATATATATATATATATATATATATATATATATATATATATATATATATATATATATATATATATATTACAAATATGTATGCATTCATGACAATGAATATGAATTTTTAACCTAAACTATTAGATTTCTAAGATGACAATTTTTTTATTCACAAATCTCTTTTTTCAAATCCACACTCTTCATCTTCACACTCATATTTATTTCTTTCATCTACACTAAAAAATTTTATTCAGACACATCTCCTTCATCTATATATTTTTTATGTCTCCTTCATCTCGTCATATTCATCATTTGTACTCATTTGTCCATTCATATTTATCTCCTTCATTAGTTGTATTTTTTTTTATTTTTTTATATTTGTTGAACATATATAAAAGTATTGTACGAGATATTTTTTTTAAGTTATTGTTATTAGTATAGGTTAACTCGACACAAATTAATTCAATATTAAAATTATATTTTAAAATTAAAATTGATTCAATTAACGGTACACGAATTTAATTAAAATTTAATTTAAAAATTAATGATGAATATGTTAACTAAGTCTATGCAACTTAGAACCGATCTTTAGAAATCAATACTAATAAATTAGCAATTATGATTTTAGAGTCGCTTGTACATGTAACATAAATATTATATTAATAATTACTAATCGTTGGTTTCTTTTTTCCTAATTGTGTCAATTTTTTCTACACAAAATATCTATTTTTTATAATGATTTATGTATATCAATCTTGTGCTATTAGATAACTCTATATCTATGGATCATGTTAAACATGTTGCTCTTATTTATTTTCAATATTTATATTTATTTAAGTTAACATACGTTAAACGAACGTTAATATATATATATATATATATATATATATATATATTATGAATTTGTGTGTGTTCATTAAGAATGAATATGAATTATATATTAATTTTAATCTAAACTACTAGATTTCAAGATGACAATTTTTTTTACTCCCAAATTTATTTTTTCGTGTCCACACTCTTCATCTTCACTCCTATTTATTTCTTTCATCCACACTCAATTGTTTTATTCACATACATCTCTTTCTTCTATCTTTTTTTTTCTTGTCTCCTTCATCTCCTCATATCCTTTATTTGTACTCATTTGTCCATCCATATTTATCTCCGTATTGTATTTTTTTTATTTTTTTATATTTGTTGAACATATATAAAAGTATTGTATTTTTTTTAAAGTTATTGTTATTAGTATCGGTTAACTCGACACAAATTAATCCAATATTAAAATTAGATTTTAAAATTAAAATGCATTAAAGTCGATTCAATTAACGGTACACGAATTTAATTAAAATTTAATTTAAAAATTAATGATGAATATGTTAACTAAGTCTATGCAACTTAGAACCGATCTTTAGAAATCAATGCTAATAAATTAGCAATTATGATTTTAGAGTCGCATGTACATGTAACACAAATATTATATTAATAATTACTTAACCGTTGGTTTTTTTTTCTAATTGTGTCAATTTTTTCTACACTAAATATCTACTTTTTATAATGATTTATGTATATCAACCTTGTGCTATTAGATAACTCTATTTATATGGATCATGTTAAACATGTTACTCTTATTTATTTTCAATATTTATATTTATTTAAGTTAACGTATGTTAAACAAACGTTAATATATATATATATATATATATATATATATATATATATATATATATATATATATATATATATATATATATATATATATATATATATATATATATATATATATATGGGTTTGCTAACGCGCGTACACCTGTTTTTCAGTTGGTACATTTTAGCAATGCGTACCGGGTTTTAGTAGACAAAAATATCCTTATATACATGGATTCTAAGTTTTAAGGTCAAGGGTATTTTAATAATTTTCATTTTCAAAAAAAAAAAAAAAAAGAAACCCCTGAAACCCTTACTCACCTCTCTCATTCCTCCTCTCAACCCTTTCTCTTTCATCTTTCTCACTCCAATCTTTTTCTCTGTCATCCCTACTGTAGCCCCAATTGAAAAAAATCAGAAACACTTGCGATTAAACAATCTTACAAAAACATGATTTTATAATCAATTTTCATCTTATAATTTTTGTCTTATATAATTTTATCCAATTTTCACAAGCATAAAGGAATTAGTAATTGACCTGGAAAAAATCAGAAATACTTGTGGTTAAACAATTTCTTACAAAAATGATTTTATAATGAGTTTTTATTTTATAATTTTTGTCTTATCTAATTTTATCTAATTTTCAAAAGCATAATTACATCAAAGGAATTGGTAATTAGCCTGGAAGAAATCAGAAACACTCGTTGTTAAACAATTTCTTACAAAAAATGACTTTATAATGAGTTTTGATTTTTATAATTTTTGTCTTATATAATTTTATATAATTTTCACAAGCATAATGACATCCGAAAAAATTGGTAATTGGCCTGGAGGGTTTTTTTTAGAGATGATGATTCAACATATGCAGATTATGAAATTAGAGAGATTAATGAAGATGGTGAAATTGAAGAGATCTTGAATGAACCTTTGCCTGAACGTAAATATGTCAATGACTCAACTCTTTACAAAGGCAAATTGTATAAAGGCAAGTGTTTCTGATTTTTCAATTGGGGCTACAGTAGGGATGACAGAGAAAAGGTTGGAGTGAGAGAGATGAAAGAGAAAGGATTGAGAGGAATGAGAGAGGTGAGTAAGGGTTTGGGGGGTTTCTTTTTCTTTTTTTAAGTTTTGAGAATGAAAATTATTAAAATACCCTTAACCTTAAAACTTAGAATCCATGATATATAAGGGTATTTTTGTCTACTAAAATCTGATACACATTGCTAAAATGTACCAACTGAAAAACAGGCGTACACGCGTTAGCAAACCTCATATATATATATATATATATATATATATATATATATATTATGAATGTGTGTGTTCATGAGAATGAATATGAATTATATATTAATTTTTAATCTAAACTACTAGATTTCAAGATGACCATTTTTTTTACTCACAAATTTATTTTTTCGTATCCACACTCTTCATCTTCACTCCTATTTATTTCTTTCATCCACACTCAATATTTTTATTCACACACATCTCTTTCTTCTATCTTTTTTTTCCTTGTCTCCTTCATCTCCTCATATCCTTCATTTGTACTCATTTGTCCATCCATATTTATCTCTATATTGTATTTTTTTTATTTTTTTATATTTGTTGAACATATATAAAAGTATTGTACTTTTTTTAAAGTTATTGTTATTAGTATCGGTTAACTGGACACAAATTAATCTAATATTAAAATTAGATTTTAAAATTAAAATGCATTAAAATCAATTCAATTAACGGTACACGAATTTAATTAAAATTTAATTTAAAAATTAATGATGAATATGTTAACTAAGTCTATGCAACTTAGAACCCATCTTTAGAAATCAATGGTAATAAATTAGCAATTATGATTTTAGAGTTGCGTGTACATGTAACACAAATATTATATTAATAATTACTTAACCGTTGGTTTTTTTTTTCTAATTGTATCAATTTTTTCTACATTAAATATCTATTTTTTATAATTATTTATGTATATCAACCTTGTGCTATTGGATAACTCTATATCTATGGATCATGTTAAACATACTTGTTACTCTTATTTATTTTCAATATTTATATTTATTTAAGTTAAGTACGTTAAACGAACGTTAATATATATATATATATATATATATATATATATATATATATATATATATATATATTATGAATTTGTGTGTTCATGAGAATGAATATGAATTATATATTAATTTTAATTTAAACTATTAGATTTCAAAATGACAATTTTTTTACTCACAAATTTCTTTTTTCGTATCCGCACTCTTCATCTTCACTCATATTTATTTCTTTCATCCACACTCAATTGTTTTATTCACATACGTCTCTTTCTTCTATCTTTTTTTTCTCTTCTCCTTCATCTCCTCATATCCTTCATTTGTACTCATTTGTCCATCCATATTTATCTTCATATTGTATTTTTTTTTATATTTGTTGAACATATATAAAAGTATTGTATTTTTTTAAAGCTATTGTTATTAGTATCGGTTAACTCGACACAAATTAATCTAATATTAAAATTAGATTTTAAAATTAAAATGCATTAAAATCAATTCAACTAACGATAAATGACTTTAATTAAAAATTTAATTTAAAAATTAATGATGAATATGTTAACTAAGTCTATGCAACTTAGAATCAATCTTGAGAAATCAATGCTAATAAATTTGCAATTATGATTAAATTATGATTTTAGAGTCGCATGTGCATGTAACACAAATATTATATTAATAATGACTTATTGTTGGTTTTTTTCTTAGTTATGTCAATTTTTTCCACACTAAACATCTGTTTTTTTAATAATGATTTATGTGTACCATCTTTGTGCTATTGGATAACTTTATATCTATGCATCCATGTTAAACGTGATTGTTACACTTATAACCTACAATGTTCTTAAGGAACAAAAGTGCTCTGATACCATTAATGTAACATCCCAAAAATACAGCATAAAACTATATAATAGAATAATTACATTGAATAATATTACATATCAGTCTTACATTAATAGAGAATGTACGGTTGCGGCCGAACGGCCTTACAGAAAGACAAGAAAGTTAAAACCGAAAAACATAAGTTAACACCGACCGAACGGTTTACAAAAGGCTATACCGGACGGTCCTACAAAAGAAAAAGGAAAAGATGATCGAACGATCATCTTAAAACTAAACTAATATACTGACCGAACGGTTCTACTGTTCAGTCTTAACTTCTACCTCAACTAGATTTTCTTCTTCCAGCGCTTCTTCCAGCAGCTCGTCTTCTTATGCTCACATCCACATGGATGATCATTACAACAGAAAGACAACCGAACGTACAAAACAGACAAGACAGGAAACATAGGGTAAGCTTATGCAATTTAATTCATGTATCAACATATATTTCACACAGTCAATCACACAAGATAATTCATTACTCTCTCATGCAAAGCCTAATACTAGACTCTGACTGTCCGGACTGTATGAACTCTGTGTAGCTACGACGTTCGTGCACCCGGGTGATGTAGTAACTGGGATACCCTCAACAACTGCCACCCGAGGTTAGTCCTATCTGTCCAAATTAACCATAAGGACTAGGACCTCCTACCGTTCCCACACATGACTTACTCTTCTCTACGTGAGAACGAGTAATCACTGAACATCAGGATGAACTGCCAGCTTAGCATGCCCACATTCATACTTTACCAAATTCCAATATCCATTCATGAGATATTCCTCCCCGAAATACTCTTTCATAATCATACTCATTTCATCTACATCATATTCCATCATCTTTCATTTTCAAACTTCAATTTTAACGAAGATCCCTTAGGATACCAAATACCGAACGTAAAACTTCAACCCCTAACGAGACGGAACACTTGGACTGAGACCGAGAGGTTTCCAGTTCCATAACAGATCAAAACCGAGAGATAATTACTATCGGGATTGGGAAGAGACCGAGTTCAATAATATTTCTCAAGATTTAAAAGGATCGAACGTTATTTACAAAGTGAGTCAATTCAATGAACTGACCCATGAGCGTTTAGACTGAACACCTTGAAGCCTGTACTATAGGATACCTAATTCACCAACGGTCGACCGGTAACCCGGGCGACCTGGCGACAGTTAAAACTAATAATAAGGGTATGCAATACAAAGCTCCCTTACGGTCGTAATGTCACACGATTACATGTTGATGTCAACCACTTGGTGATGTCGACCACTTGGTGATGTCGACCGTTTGGTGATGTCGACCATTTGGTGATGTCGACCATTTGGTGATCGACAGCCAAACAGTGACGTCGCGACATATATCGCTCGCACGACATCTCGTATGTTCATGTCGACACATACGACGGTCGACATATAGTGAGCGATATCATAGTAAACAGTTCAGCAGTTAAGAATAAGCAGTTACAAATATTAGTTAACGCCACGAATCACGCAAGTAATTGACTCAGTATCAAACACGACTTAGCAGTTACAACTTTCAAATAGTCCACTTCGGTAACTGTCCGAATTTCTAGGTAAACGGTTTATTTCCCTGTTTTAAATATGCAAAGCACACCAGAAAAAAGGTACGTTTTTTCCCTAAAGAAAATTAAGAGAGAGATTATTCTTCTTCTGATCGATCACGCATTCCTTTCTTGACTTGAGCGTCGGAGTGCCTTTGCAGGTACCCAACCCATCTTTCTTCAGAGAGCAGAGTATAGAGAGAGAGAGAGAGCACTGTAATAGGCATCACAAGAAGAAGCAGTCCAGATTTGTTAGGTTGGTATCTCGGTCTCCACATCCCTACTGAAACATTTTGGCGCCCACCGTGGGGCCCGATATTTGTTATCCCAACAACGACCACTGGAGCAATGGAAGACTTCAACACTCGCGAATTGATCAAGCAGCTGCAGGCTCAGATTGAGGCACAAGCACAAACTATAAGAGAGCAGCAAGAAATCCAGCGCAAGCAGGCGGAGGAGATGGCGGCACTGAGGGCCCAACGCCTACCACCAGAGTTGTCCACCTCGAACAGACAGGAGGATAACGAAGGAAGCCATCATGGAGGAGCATCTGATCCTTTTGGCGGGGGGAGGAAGGGGCCTACTTCCATGCGCCTCACCAACCTGCTCCCGTTCACAGAGGCCATTATGTAGGCGAATATGCCAGATAAACCTCCCCCAGCCTTAGAACGCTACAATGGTTCCGACGATCCCGACAACCACCTACGTAATTTTATAGATGCCATGGCATTCTATACTGACACTGACCCGGTAATATGCAGAGCATTTTCCTTATCTCTTAAGGATGAAGCCCTAAAATGGTTCCATACTCTTCCACGGAATTCAGTAGATTGTTTCGCAACAATCGAATCCCTATTCCGAAAGCAGTACGCGACCAATAAAAAACCGGCGATGATTGCGGCGGAGCTTGTAAATACCAAGCAGGAAAAGGACGAAACCCTGAAAGCTTTCATGCAACGGTACACCGAGACGGCCCGGCGCGTAAAGGATATCAGTCACACCTTCATCATCAGCAATCTGCCGTCCTGCTTGAGGCCGGGGTATTTTGCGGAACAATTGTATGCTGACCCTCCAGCAACTATGGAAGAGCTGCAATCCACAATTGCTAAATTGATCCGCATCGAGCATCTCCGGAACTCTAGGAGGAAGCAGCAGCAGGATGCCTCCAACCATGATGCAAAGAAACCCGCCCAACGATCGACCAACGACTATAAATCAGATCGAGCACCCCGGAAAGAGTCGGGGTGGACGTCTAAGTATGATCGTTATACGACCCTCAATGCCCCGAGAGCAAGAGTGCTCGAAGAGGCCTTGCACGCCGAACTCTTAACCGTACGGCGAAAGGCTACTCCCAAGAACGCAGATAATAGCAAAACCTGTCGGTTCCACCTGAACCATGGGCATGACACGGAGGAATGTAACATGGTGAAGGATGAACTGAAGCGACTCATACGTGCAGGCTACCTCCAGAATTATATCAAGGATAGAGTCTCCACTAGGGCCGCGACTCCTTGCCGAAAGGATCCTTCTAGGCGGAGTCCCGAACGATCGCCTCCTAGAGACGACCGACACCGCAGGCGATCGCCCAGCCCGCCCCGACGGATAGAGAGGGAGCGTTCGGTCTGAGGCTGAATCGACACAATATCGGGTGGTTTCGCCGGGGGGAGTGTCATCTTCCGCCAGGAAACGACATCTAAGACAGTTAAAGTCGGTTCATATGGTCGATCGACAACCTCGGTCAATCCCTGATATCACATTCACGAACGCAGACTTCCATGCACCCGACCCTGATCATGATGATCCCATGGTCATCACTACTAATATAGCTCAGTATGATGTCAGCAAGGTTCTCGTCGATCAGGGGACTTCGGTCAACATTTTATATTGGTCCACTTTCAAGAAGATGGACCTATCTGAGGTCCTCATCGCCCCTTTTAACGAGCAAATCGTAGGTTTCTCAGGGGAAAGAGTTGACACAAGAGGATACCTTGACCTGCGAACTCGGCTCGGAACAAGTCGGGAGGCACCTGAGCTCAGAGTTCGATTCCTGTTGGTCGAGGCAAATACATCGTACAACGCCTTGCTAGGACGACCTTGTTTGAATGCGTTTGGAGCAATTGTGTCTACCCCCACCTCGCCATGAAGTTTCCGACAGAGCGTGGTACTATTTGTACCGTGAGGGCGGATCAGCGAACAGCCCGACAGTGTTATGTGGCCGGGCTAAAGGTCACCCCTTTCATACCAATTCGAAGGGCGAAAGGAGCTGAGGCAGCGGCGGTCGACTTGGACCCTCGAACCGATGTAGACGAACGTCTTCATCCGCAAGGCGAAGTCAAACTCCTTTCGTTGACGGCGGACGCGTCCAAAACCACCAACATTAGCGGGAATCTCACTTCAAGTGAAGAACATGATCTGGGACGTATACTGCGGAACAATGCAGACTTGTTCGCATGGACGGCCGCCGACATGCCAGGAATCCATCCCGGGGTCATGGCCCACAAATTGTCCATCTTCCGAGAGGCACAACCTGTCGCTCAGAAGAAGCGACGGTTCGGAGAAGAGAAGCGCAAGGCCATTCAAGTCGAAGTCGTGAAGTTGATGAACGCCCAGTTCATCAGGGAGTTAACTTACACTACGTGGTTGTCGAACGTAGTCATGGTCAAGAAGTCGAACGGCCAGTGGAGAATGTGTGTCGACTACACCGATCTCAACAAAGCGTGTCCCAAAGATTCATATCCCCTGCCTAGCATCGATCGTTTGGTAGATGGAGCTTCGGGTCATGTTATACTCAGCTTTCTCGACGCCTACTCGGGATACAACCAAATCCCAATGTACGAGCCTGATCAGAGCAAAACAGCCTTCATTACCGAACGCGCTAATTACTGTTATGAAGTAATGCCGTTCGGTTTGAAGAATGCCGGGGCCACTTATCAATGCCTCATGGATAAAGTCTTCCATCATCAAATAGGACGATGCATGGACGTATATGTTGACGACATGGTTATTCGCAGCAATTCTGTGGAACAACACCTGCAGGATTTAAAGGAAGTTTTCGGCCAACTCCGACGGTATAACATGCACCTTAATCCTTCCAAGTGTACTTTCGGTGTCCCGGCGGGTAAGTTCTTGGGCTTCATGCTTACATGGCGAGGCATCGAAGCTAATCCAGACAAGTGCAAAGCTGTACTCGACATGGTTGCTCCAAAAACTCTAAGGGAGGTGCAACGTCTAGTGGGTCGGCTCACAGCCTTGTCCCGATTCATTCCGAAGCTAGCTGAGCACATTAAGCCCATCCTGAAGAATTTGAAGAAGGGCACCACACGAAACTGGGACAATGATTGTGGAACAACATTCAACACTGTCAAACACATTCTCACCAGTCCTCCAATTATGGCTCGACCGGACGATGGGTCCGACTTGCAGCTGTATATCGCAGCATCCCACCACGCAGTCAGTGCCGCCTTGATCCAGGAGGTGTCCTCCCTCAAGCTGATATACTTTATCAGTCGTACACTGCAGGGGGCCGAAGAACGATATTCTCGAATTGAGAAAATTGTCCTGGCCTTGCTCACAGCTTCTCGTCGACTTCGACCGTATTTCCAGAGCCATCAGGTAGTAGTCCGCACAGATCACCCCATAGCCAAGATCCTCCGCAAACCAGACTTGGCAGGACGGATGGTTTCCTGGTCCGTGGAACTGTCAGAGTTCGGACTCCGTTACGAGCCACGCGGGTCCATCAAGGGTCAACATTTGGCAGACTTTGCAGCTGAGTTGATACCTGCACCAGAGGACTCGACCCCAAAGTGACACCTCAGTATGGATGGTTCCTCAGACAAAAGGGGGTGAGGCGGTGTCGTCCTAGAAGGACCGGGTGGTTTAGTCATAGAGCAAGCCATCACATTCAAGTTTCCAGCTAGCAACAACCAGGCCGAGTACGTAGCCTTAATAGCTGGCCTATCCCTGGCTAGAGAGTTCACGGTCAATCGTCTTGAGTGTCGGATGGATTCAAAGTTGGTAGTCGGCCACGTGAACGGAACTTATCAAGTCAAGGATAATCACTTGCTCCGCTATTTCCACAAAGCTCAAACCTTACTCCAAAACTTCGTCGAGGTTAGCGTCATCCATGTACCCAGGGAGCAAAACGCAAGAGCAGATCTCTTGTCTAAGTTAACTTATTCTAAAGAACGAGCACAACTATCCTCAATCATTAAGATGACGCTCGACCGTCCTGTCGTGAAAGCTTTCGTCACCAACATGTCGACACCCATAACAGACTGGCGCCAGAAGATCAAGGATCTCATGGAGAAACAAGACCAAGGAGAGAGCATTACTGTGACCGATTCCAAACGCATTGCACGTTTTGTATGCATAGGCGACGACCTATACCGCCGCGGCCACAATACTCCTCTGTTGAAATGCATATCAGAGGAAGAGGCAGACTACGTACTGCGCGAATTGCACACCGGGGTATGCGGATTTCATTCTGGTAAGCGGACACTGAGGGCACGCATTCTCCGCGCAGGATATTACTGGCCTACACTCGACCATGACTGTGAGACATTTGTCAAGAAATGTATCACCTGTCAGGCCCACGGTCACGACATCCATGCACCTCCCGAAGATTTACACAGTATTGTTTCCCCCTGGCCGTTCGCTCAGTGGGGCCTCGATATAGTTGGACCGTTACCGATCGCCAAAGCGCAAAACAAGTTCCTTCTCGTGGCGGTCGACTACTTCACAAAATGGATAGAAGCCGAGCCGTTGTCCGTCATTAGTGCCCAACGAGTGCAGAAGTTCATTTGGCGCCTCATATGTCGGTTCGGCCTCCTTCAGAAGATCATTACTGACAACGGTCGCCAATTCATCGAGCGCAAGCTAGAAGATTTCCTTAGCAATTTGGACATCAAACATGTCACCTCGTCAGTCGAACATCCTCAGACGAACGGCCAAGCAGAGGCCGCAAACAAAGCCATGCTGACGGAGTTAAAGAAGCGACTCGGTGAAGCCAAAGGTTTATGGGTGGAGGAAGTACCAGAGGTTTTGTGGGCGTACAGATGCACTCCTCACGGATCGACAGGGGACACATCATTCAACCTGACTTACGGCACTGACGCCATGCTCCCAGTCGAGGTTGGCGAACCTTCGTTAAGGCGACATATTACTGATATGTCGCTTAATGAAGAACAGTTACGGATGAATCTCGATGTCCTTCCTGAACGTCAAGAAGTCGCCACCATCCGTGCAGAAGTACAGAAGCGAATGTTATCTCGCCGATACAACACCAAGGTCAAACCCAGAACCTTCAAAAGCGGTGATCTGGTATGGTGAAAACGGGGATAGGCCAAGAAGAACCGCGCACACGGCAAGCTTGCAGCCAACTGGGAGGGACCATTCCGCATTATAGAGGACATGTCGAACGGTGCATATCGCCTCCAGCTCCTTGACGGACAACCCATTCCCAACACAGGGAATGCCACTCATCTTGAATATTACTTCAGTTAACGTTCATTTTCTGCTTTTTATTTCTGAAACATTATTTAGCTCCATTTTCAAATACAGAATACATTTCACTATGATAATTACTTAGTGTCATTTATAATATCTCCAATGTCGAGTCCCAGGGTCGTCGTCACAGGCACGTCCACACTCGAACGAATTGGGAACAGTCCATCTGGTAGATGTTCTTCTTGGAACACTCAGTCCATTCGGGATACACTCGCACTGGTAGATGTTCACCCTCGAACACCAGTATTTCCCTATTCGACTATCACCCTCGACAGTCGCGCACGATGTTATTTATGCATTCGACATCGACACTTAAGGTATCATCTTCTTAGTCGATCATCGTCTTCGACATTAGATTATTCAGCCAAATATTCAACGCATAAGTCATTACAGAGAAAGTTCACAACATCCACAAACATTCAAACAATTTTCAAAGTTCAGCAGGCGGTCATTCGAACTTCATCAGACCCAGGTTCCATATTCAAAAAAAAATTTGTGTTTATATGTACATCCACATAACAAACCCTAGTCTATTACAATATTAGGCGTGCCGCCAGCACCATCTCCGACAGTCTCCGCGACTCCTTCATCCTGCTCATTGTTGGCGACCGCCCCTTCACCCTCTTCTGCTTCCAAGAAGGCGTCTTCTGGAATTTCATTCAAAGGTTTCAGTTGACCCTCGTGCACGTCCTTCTGAATGTCAAATTCCACCCCCTTAGTCGACACCTCGAGCAAGTGGCCGACCTGCCTCAGAGCCTTCTGGAAACCCCTAGTATGCTCAATCATTATCGCATCCTTCAGCTCTTCTACTAGCTCTTTGCTTTCCAAGGCCTCCGTCCGCCAGTCGTTCCTCTCCTTGGTCACTGCCACCACTACCTTCTTGGCCTATTCCAACTCGCTCGACACTTGATCGCGCTCCTTTTTCAAGGATAGGCCGGCATCCCGGGAGTCGTTCAACAGTACTTCAGCCTCTCTCAAGAGTTGCTCTGAACGCTTCTGCTTCGCATCGCATGCAACATGAACCTCAGTGAGTTTTTTCAGCTGAGTCCGTGTCTTCTCTAGCTCAACCCGGAGCTTACCTCTATCAGAGGCATAGGCCAGGTGCCAAGCCAACATTTGTGCCCGTGTCGTCATTTCCAACATGGCATCGGCAATTTCTTGCTCAGTCATGTTCTCTACAACCTTCTTCTCCGAGCTGTCCATGTTAAGTTCGACCTTGTGACCCATTGTAAAGGCGGGATCCCATACGCCGAGTGGGAGGGGACGCTCTGTCTCCTCAGCTACCTCCTTTCTCTTCTTTGATACATCACCGCTGGTACCGACCGCCTTTACTTTTCTTTTCCGCATCAACTGCTCTTCAACAGCCACCGTCTCGTCAGGCGACACCGATAGTACAACTGGAACTGGACCAACTGGTTGCACTGGTGTGCATTGTTGACCAACAGCACGTCCAGCGGATGGCCCTGGGCAGTTAACTTCGGCCCTCTCATTGCCGATGGAGTGGAACCAATTTCTACCATTGCCCTTTCTTCCCATTATCTCTACAAAACAAAGGTCAACCCAGAACAGTCAGCAACAACAAAGCAAGTTACAAAAATAACGAGCACAGACACATACCAAAGACCCTCGCATCGGCGTCATCGAACTCGAGGCAGTTTATAAGCTGACGGAAAGAAAAGGGGCGTGGCAACGAAGTCAACACACTTAGAGCCTCTAACTCTTCAATCGTCATCTTATCTTCAGGCCAAGAAGTGAACTTCAAGGGATCTTGCGTCCAATACAATGGGAATTTGGGGTTCCCTTCACCACTGAAAAAGTATCTCTGTCCGACTTCAGTGATCGACACCTTAAAGAACTTTTCCTTGAAACCCCTATACGACTGTAGGTACAGTTCTAAAAGCGCATTACCCGGCTCAGAGATCAACGACACCTACCCCTTCTTCGCGACCGGTCGACATCTAAAGAAATACAGAAACAATCCTACGGTGGGCCTAATCGCTAACGCCCGACACAACACAGCAAACGCCTGCACATACCCCCAACTGTTGGGATGCAACTGACTTGGCGCGACATTCAGGGTACGCAGCACATCCATTTGAAAGGTTGTGAACGGTAATCTTAGATACAAGTCGTAGAACGACGAAGCATAACAGTAGAAAAATTCACTAGAAGCGTTCTCCCTACCGTAACATACCCTCTCATCATCCCGGCAAGCTATTAACTTAATAAATGTTTGATACCCTAGGGTCCTCAGAATGCAACTATTCTCAATCTAGTTTGCTATAATTGCCCTACTCCTGAACTGACTTCTAAGTTCCTTCACCTCAAGCGCCACCCAGGCGTACTCATCCCCGCTAATCGGAGACATTACACGTCCCTCTGGACCCTCACCACATACATTTCCATACACAAAAGCGTCATCACCATAAGGTATAGTGGTAACTTCAGGGCATTCCGCCGTTGATGACGGCCGCGACATATCGCCACCGGTGTTATGCCCTTTTTCTTCCATTGCCAGCAGTCAACACACTAGGACGAAGGAGATTTAAGGGTTACCTGATAAATTCTTGTAGCAGCGTAAGCGATGACGATGAAGAGGAGACGATTTCGCTCACAGCACACACTGTCAACTTCTATTCTTCCGCAAAAGTGAAAAACTCCTTTCTGAATCGTGTTGAAGAAGGAAGGAAGTTTAATCGTCAGGCGCTGTAGGATCCTTTTTAATCCAACGGCTGCCAATTCGCATCTCTTCGTTTCCCCAAACAAGCGGGAAAACCCTAAAAATTTCTAATGTCAAAACGGTGCGTATCGTCACCCCAGTAAAACAACACTCAACGTCCTTTAGTAAATTCGCAAGCAACAGCTACGCTCGTTTACTCAGACTCGGGGAGCATGTACTGTAGGATACCTAATTCACCAACGGTCGACCGGTAACCCGGGCGACCTGGCGACAGTTAAAACTAATAATAAGGGTATGCAATACAAAGCTCCCTTACGGTCGTAATGTCACATGATTACATGTTGATGTCGACCACTTGGTGATGTCGACCGTTTGGTGATGTCGACCATTTGGTGATGTCGACCATTTGGTGATCGACAGCCAAACAGTGACGTCGCGACATATATCGCTCGCACGACATCTCGTATGTTCATGTCGACACATACGACGGTCGACATATAGTGAGCGATATCATAGTAAACAGTTCAACAGTTAAGAATAAGCAGTTACAAATATTAGCTAACGCCACGAATCACGCAAGTAATTGACTCAGTATCAAACATGACCTAGCAGTTACAACTTTCAAATAGTCCACTTCGGTTTATTTCCCTGTTTTAAATATGCAAAGCACACCAGAAAAAAGGTACGTTTTTTTCCCTAAAGAAAATTAAGAGAGAGATTATTCTTCTTCTGATCGATCACGCATTCCTTTCTTGACTTGAGCGTCGGAGTGCCTTTGCAGGTACCCAGCCCATCTTTCTTCAGAGAGCAGAGTATAGAGAGAGAGAGAGCACCGTAATAGGCATCACAAGAAGAAGCAGTCCAGATTTGTTAGGTTGGTATCTCGGTCTCCACATCCCTACTGAAACAAATTGTAGGAACAATCGGTACTGTTATAGAGTCGCGCAGCGGAATAAAATATAGATTGCGGAAAGCGTGTAACGATCAGAACACAAGTTAAAATATGTGCTAAGAGTTTAGGGATTAAGAAAATCAACACAGAATTTTTATCCTGGTTCGAATCAAAAGATTCTACGTCCAGTTGTTAATCACTATAAATAATGATTAACCTTTTTCACTAAAAATATAGATGCAGATTACAATCAGATAATCAAAAAATTAAGAAAAGAAAAGAAAACACCTTCCTTCGACAAACGAACGGAAGAACCTGCTCAGCCAACTTGAAGAGAACCGCTCCGACCTTTGACACACAAAGCGCGAGCTTCTCCTATTCACAAGACCAGGCAAGAGCACTCTATCACTTTGAGAACTTCCTCAGACAAACTGTATTCTCAAAATGGCATAGATCCTTTTCACTCACAGAGAGCTTCCCTTAGGCACAAAGCTCTAATACTCTCAATTGAAAAGATATTTCTAAGAGCTGTGAAGACCTCTATTTATAAGCCTAGTTTCGTGCAAGGTCAAAAACTGAAAAAACATCTCCCAACTGCCACTGATAATCGATTATCAAAAGTGATAATCGATTATTCAAGTCCGTTACAGGGTTTTCAAAATGTGATAATCGATTATTCCTGTATGACTCTGTGATAATCGATAATTGCCATTCCACAATCGATTATGACAGTTAAAAATGCAAGTTTACAAAGTTTACAAGAATTTCCTACTACATTTAATTTCTACAAATTGCTTTTAACTAATTCTAATATCTTCTTCAGCTAAAACTTCTTGCAGCATCATCAAAACAAATTTCTTCAAGATTTACCAATACTCCTTATTGGTAACAATCTCCCCCTTTTTGATGATGATCAAAAAATTCAATTTGTTAAAAGCATTTCTAATTTCTTGCACAGATTTCATACTTACAAACATGTTAGAAATAACTGCACTACTTAAATTAGAAGTTTTCTCCCCCTTTTTGATCATAAGCAAAAAGTAAAAAAGTGGAAAAACTCCCCCTCAAATTTTTCTCCCCCTCAACAAAAGAATTGATGCATTTCGAAACAGAAATAAAATTGAAATTTCATAACATGAAAGAACAGAATACCTCATGGAATATAAGAACAACAGAAATTCAACTTTAATTAAGAAGTACAAACAGTATTAATTAATCCATAATAGAGATAAAAACAAGATATCTAACAAACTCATATAGCTTCCCCTGAATAGGTACCAGTTATCCCATAATATGTCAATCAAAAATAGATTTCCCAATTTTTTATCATAATCAGAAAAACATCTAATCTTTATGCTCCCCCTAAATTTGTTAACTTAAAAAGAATTTGGATCCTTTTAATTCATTAAAAATTACTCTCCTAAAAGTAATATTCCCTTTAAAAATCAAAGACAGATTCCTTAAAAAAAAAAATTTTAAAAAAAAAAAAGTTTTTTTTACGCTGTGACTTAAGATAATCGATTATTACTTTAAATAATCGATTATTTGCGAGTCAAATTGCCAAAATCCAAATTTTGAGGACGAGATAATCGATTTTTACCCTTGGTAATCGATTATTTACGTTAATTTTCGAAAAACACAAATTTGGGCCAAATTTTCAACCTAAGACACATCTAACATTCATAAATTATTTCAAAGCTCTTAAAAAATACCAGGATACCATAGAGTCTTCTTTTCCTTTTGAAAAATTAACCTGCAAAACAAAACAATAGAGTTTTGGTCCCCATAATCTCATTTGGGTCCTTTGAGGTTAGAGACAATTTACTTTATAACAGGAATCCAAGCATATTTTCCATTTGGAACATCAAAATGTTTAATTCTACATTTGTTAGAAGTGTGTCCCTTTTTCATACAATAAAAGCATGTGACAACATTTGGGTTTCTATAAGACATAGTTCCTTTTTCAACCCATACCCTACGAGTTCTTTTAATTTTGTTCTTACTTTTAAAAACACTTTTGTTTTTATAAACCTTTCTAACAATTATAGGCATTTCAACATTATTATTTCCAGTTGCAACTTCAAGAAGATTTTCAAGAATATCAATATCAAGCATATGACTCTTACATGAAAGACATTCAACAGGATGTTCAACATTTAAAGACTCTTTCATTTCCAAGTTGCAAATTTTATTTCTCAAACTTACTTCCTCATCTAATGCCTTCTCATATTTAATTCGCAATTCTTTAAATTCCTTTTTCAAATTTTTATGAGCAGCATTCAATTTCTCAGATTCATCAAGCAATTCAAGAAAAGCTTTTTGCAAATCAAATTCACTAGATTCAGAATTAGAACAACTTACTTGGCTTGCAGTGTCATCAACATTAGTTGTCAAACATAAGTTTGTTTCTTCAACAGAATTACTTGAACTAGAGGTGGTTGATGCATTATCCTCCCAAGCAATGTGAACCTTCTTCTTCTTGTGAATTTTCTTTTCTTTTCTTTCTTTACTTCTTTTGTTGCTTGAACAATAGACTTTCACATGGCCTCTTTCACCACATCCATAACATTTGAAGCTTGAAGAGGAACCTTGATAGTCCTTCTTTTCCTTCAAGATTTTGCTTTCAGATGATTTATCGTTGGCCATCAAGCATAGATTTTCTTGCCTATTTGAATTGTTTGAGCTTGAGGAGCTTGAATCAGACAACGTCAACTTAACAACATCTGTGACTTTATCATGAGTAACTCTTAAAAATTCCCACATTTCCTGAGCACTTTCATAAACAGAAACTTTGAAAAAATCATCAAGGGTTAGTGCAGATAAAATTATGTTCCTAGCCCTAACATCATATTGTGCCATTCTATTTTCATCCATAGTCCACTGTAAAAATGGTTTTTCTACCTGCATATCATTTACTAAAATAGTGGGAACAATTGGTCCATTCATAACAACTTCCCAAATACCCCTGTCAATAGACTCCAAAAATATTTGCATTCTTATTTTCCAAAACGCATAATTTTTCCCCGTAAACAAAGGAGGTCTATCAATAGAAGCACCCTCGACATAAACTTGGTTATGACCGCCCATTTTCGAAAAATTTGAAAAACTATCAAAGCAAGCTCTGATACCAATTGTAGGAACAATCGGTACCGTTATAGAGTCGCGCAGCGGAATAAAATATAGATTGCGGAAAGCGTGTAACGATCACAACACAAGTTAAAATATGTGCTAAGAGTTTAGGGATTAAGAAAATCAACACAGAATTTTTATCCTGGTTCGAATCAAAAGATTCTACGTCCAGTTGTTAATCACTATAAATAATGATTAACCTTTTTCACTAAAAATATAGTTGCAGATTACAATCAGATAATCAAAAAATTAAGAAAAGAAAAGAAAACACCTTCCTTCGACAAACGAACGGAAGAACCTGCTCAGCCAACTTGAAGAGAACCGCTCCGACCTTTGACACACAAAGCGCGAGCTTCTCCTATTCACAAGACCAGGCAAGAGCACTCTATCACTTTGAGAACTTCCTCAGACAAACTGTATTCTCAAAATGGCATAGATCCTTTTCACTCACAGAGAGCTTCCCTTAGGCACAAAGCTCTAATACTCTCAATTGAAAAGATATTTCTAAGAGCTGTGAAGACCTCTATTTATAAGCCTAGTTTCGTGCAAGGTCAAAAACTGAAAAAACATCTCCCAACTGCCACTGATAATCGATTATCAAAAGTGATAATCGATTATTCAAGTCCGTTACAGGGTTTTCAAAATGTGATAATCGATTATATGATGTGATAATCGATTATTCCTGTATGACTCTGTGATAATCGATTATTGCCATTCCACAATCGATTATGACAGTTAAAAATGCAAGTTTACAAAGTTTACAAGAATTTCCTACTACATTTAATTTCTACAAATTGCTTTTAACTAATTCTAATATCTTCTTCAGCTAAAACTTCTTGCAGCATCATCAAAACAAATTTCTTCAAGATTTACCAATACTCCTTATTGGTAACAATCTCCCCCTTTTTGATGATGATCAAAAAATTCAATTTGTTAAAAGCATTTCTAATTTCTTGCACAGATTTCATACTTACAAACATGTTAGAAATAACTGCACTACTTAAATTAGAAGTTTTCTCACCCTTTTTGATCATAAGCAAAAAGTAAAAAAGTGGAAAAACTCCCCCTCAAATTTTTCTCCCCCTCAACAAAAGAATTGATGCATTTCGAAACAGAAATAAAATTGAAATTTCATAACATGAAAGAACAGAATGCCTCATGGAATATAAGAACAACAGAAATTCAACTCTAATTAAGAAGTACAAACAGTATTAATTAATCCATAATAGAGATAAAAACAAGATATCTAACAAACTCATATAGCTTCCCCTGAATAGGTACCAGTTATCCCATAATATGTCAATCAAAAATAGATTTCCCAATTTTTCTCATAATCAGAAAAACATCTAATCTTTATGCTCCCCCTAAATTTGTTAACTTAAAAAGAATTTGGATCCTTTTAATTCATTAAAAATTACTCTCCTAAAAGTAATATTCCCTTTAAAAATCAAAGACAGATTCCTTAAAAAAAAATTTTAAAAAAAAAAAGTTTTTTTTTACGCTGTGACTTAAGATAATCGATTATTACTTTAAATAATCGATTATTTGCGAGTCAAATTGCCAAAATCCAAATTTTGAGGACGAGATAATCGATTTTTACCCTTGGTAATCGATTATTTACGTTAATTTTCGAAAAACACAAATTTGGGCCAAATTTTCAACCTAAGACACATCTAACATTCATAAATTATTTCAAAGCTCTTAAAAAATACCAGGATACCATAGAGTCTTCTTTTCCTTTTGAAAAATTAACCTGCAAAACAAAACAATAGAGTTTTGGTCCCCATAATCTCATTTGGGTCCTTTGAGGTTAGAGACAATTTACTTTATAACAGGAATCCAAGCATATTTTCCATTTGGAAGATCAAAATGTTTAATTCTACATTTGTTAGAAGTGTGTCCCTTTTTCATACAATAAAAGCATGTGACAACATTTGGGTTTCTATAAGACATAGTTCCTTTTTCAACCCATACCCTACGAGTTCTTTTAATTTTGTTCTTACTTTTAAAAACACTTTTGTTTTTATAAACCTTTCTAACAATTATAGGCATTTCAACATTATTATTTCCAGTTGCAACTTCAAGAAGATTTTCAAGAATATCAATATCAAGCATATGACTCTTACATGAAAGACATTCAACAGGATGTTCAACATTTAAAGACTCTTTCATTTCCAAGTTGCAAATTTTATTTCTCAAACTTACTTCCTCATCTAATGCCTTCTCATATTTAATTCGCAATTCTTTAAATTCCTTTTTCAAATTTTTATGAGCAGCATTCAATTTCTCAGATTCATCAAGCAATTCAAGAAAAGCTTTTTGCAAATCAAATTCACTAGATTCAGAATTAGAACAACTTACTTGGCTTGCAGTGTCATCAACATTAGTTGTCAAACATAAGTTTGTTTCTTCAACAGAATTACTTGAACTAGAGGTGGTTGATGCATTATCCTCCCAAGCAATGTGAACCTTCTTCTTCTTGTGAATTTTCTTTTCTTTTCTTTCTTTACTTCTTTTGTTGCTTGAACAATAGACTTTCACATGGCCTCTTTCACCACATCCATAACATTTGAAGCTTGAAGAGGAACCTTGATAGTCCTTCTTTTCCTTCAAGATTTTGCTTTCAGATGATTTATCGTTGGCCATCAAGCATAGATTTTCTTGCCTATTTGAATTGTTTGAGCTTGAGGAGCTTGAATCAGACAACGTCAACTTAACAACATCTGTGACTTTATCATGAGTAACTCTTAAAAATTCCCACATTTCCTGAGCACTTTCATAAACAGAAACTTTGAAAAAATCATCAAGGGTTAGTGCAGATAAAATTATGTTCCTAGCCCTAACATCATATTGTGCCATTCTATTTTCATCCATAGTCCACTGTAAAAATGGTTTTTCTACCTGCATATCATTTACTAAAATAGTGGGAACAATTGGTCCATTCATAACAACTTCCCAAATACCCCTGTCAATAGACTCCAAAAATATTTGCATTCTTATTTTCCAAAACGCATAATTTTTCCCCGTAAACAAAGGAGGTCTATCAATAGAAGCACCCTCGACATAAACTTGGTTATGACCGCCCATTTTCGAAAAATTTGAAAAACTATCAAAGCAAGCTCTGATACCAATTGTAGGAACAATCGGTACCGTTATAGAGTCGCGCAGCGGAATAAAATATAGATTGCGGAAAGCGTGTAACGATCACAACACAAGTTAAAATATGTGCTAAGAGTTTAGGGATTAAGAAAATCAACACAGAATTTTTATCCTGGTTCGAATCAAAAGATTCTACGTCCAGTTGTTAATCACTATAAATAATGATTAACCTTTTTCACTAAAAATATAGTTGCAGATTACAATCAGATAATCAAAAAATTAAGAAAAGAAAAGAAAACACCTTCCTTCGACAAACGAACGGAAGAACCTGCTCAGCCAACTTGAAGAGAACCGCTCCGACCTTTGACACACAAAGCGCGAGCTTCTCCTATTCACAAGACCAGGCAAGAGCACTCTATCACTTTGAGAACTTCCTCAGACAAACTGTATTCTCAAAATGGCATAGATCCTTTTCACTCACAGAGAGCTTCCCTTAGGCACAAAGCTCTAATACTCTCAATTGAAAAGATATTTCTAAGAGCTGTGAAGACCTCTATTTATAAGCCTAGTTTCGTGCAAGGTCAAAAACTGAAAAAACATCTCCCAACTGCCACTGATAATCGATTATCAAAAGTGATAATCGATTATTCAAGTCCGTTACAGGGTTTTCAAAATGTGATAATCGATTATATGATGTGATAATCGATTATTCCTGTATGACTCTGTGATAATCGATTATTGCCATTCCACAATCGATTATGACAGTTAAAAATGCAAGTTTACAAAGTTTACAAGAATTTCCTACTACATTTAATTTCTACAAATTGCTTTTAACTAATTCTAATATCTTCTTCAGCTAAAACTTCTTGCAGCATCATCAAAACAAATTTCTTCAAGATTTACCAATACTCCTTATTGGTAACAATCTCCCCCTTTTTGATGATGATCAAAAAATTCAATTTGTTAAAAGCATTTCTAATTTCTTGCACAGATTTCATACTTACAAACATGTTAGAAATAACTGCACTACTTAAATTAGAAGTTTTCTCACCCTTTTTGATCATAAGCAAAAAGTAAAAAAGTGGAAAAACTCCCCCTCAAATTTTTCTCCCCCTCAACAAAAGAATTGATGCATTTCGAAACAGAAATAAAATTGAAATTTCATAACATGAAAGAACAGAATGCCTCATGGAATATAAGAACAACAGAAATTCAACTCTAATTAAGAAGTACAAACAGTATTAATTAATCCATAATAGAGATAAAAACAAGATATCTAACAAACTCATATAGCTTCCCCTGAATAGGTACCAGTTATCCCATAATATGTCAATCAAAAATAGATTTCCCAATTTTTCTCATAATCAGAAAAACATCTAATCTTTATGCTCCCCCTAAATTTGTTAACTTAAAAAGAATTTGGATCCTTTTAATTCATTAAAAATTACTCTCCTAAAAGTAATATTCCCTTTAAAAATCAAAGACAGATTCCTTAAAAAAAAATTTTAAAAAAAAAAAGTTTTTTTTTACGCTGTGACTTAAGATAATCGATTATTACTTTAAATAATCGATTATTTGCGAGTCAAATTGCCAAAATCCAAATTTTGAGGACGAGATAATCGATTTTTACCCTTGGTAATCGATTATTTACGTTAATTTTCGAAAAACACAAATTTGGGCCAAATTTTCAACCTAAGACACATCTAACATTCATAAATTATTTCAAAGCTCTTAAAAAATACCAGGATACCATAGAGTCTTCTTTTCCTTTTGAAAAATTAACCTGCAAAACAAAACAATAGAGTTTTGGTCCCCATAATCTCATTTGGGTCCTTTGAGGTTAGAGACAATTTACTTTATAACAGGAATCCAAGCATATTTTCCATTTGGAAGATCAAAATGTTTAATTCTACATTTGTTAGAAGTGTGTCCCTTTTTCATACAATAAAAGCATGTGACAACATTTGGGTTTCTATAAGACATAGTTCCTTTTTCAACCCATACCCTACGAGTTCTTTTAATTTTGTTCTTACTTTTAAAAACACTTTTGTTTTTATAAACCTTTCTAACAATTATAGGCATTTCAACATTATTATTTCCAGTTGCAACTTCAAGAAGATTTTCAAGAATATCAATATCAAGCATATGACTCTTACATGAAAGACATTCAACAGGATGTTCAACATTTAAAGACTCTTTCATTTCCAAGTTGCAAATTTTATTTCTCAAACTTACTTCCTCATCTAATGCCTTCTCATATTTAATTCGCAATTCTTTAAATTCCTTTTTCAAATTTTTATGAGCAGCATTCAATTTCTCAGATTCATCAAGCAATTCAAGAAAAGCTTTTTGCAAATCAAATTCACTAGATTCAGAATTAGAACAACTTACTTGGCTTGCAGTGTCATCAACATTAGTTGTCAAACATAAGTTTGTTTCTTCAACAGAATTACTTGAACTAGAGGTGGTTGATGCATTATCCTCCCAAGCAATGTGAACCTTCTTCTTCTTGTGAATTTTCTTTTCTTTTCTTTCTTTACTTCTTTTGTTGCTTGAACAATAGACTTTCACATGGCCTCTTTCACCACATCCATAACATTTGAAGCTTGAAGAGGAACCTTGATAGTCCTTCTTTTCCTTCAAGATTTTGCTTTCAGATGATTTATCGTTGGCCATCAAGCATAGATTTTCTTGCTTATTTGAATTGTTTGAGCTTGAGGAGCTTGAATCAGACAACGTCAACTTAACAACATCTGTGACTTTATCATGAGTAACTCTTAAAAATTCCCACATTTCCTGAGCACTTTCATAAACAGAAACTTTGAAAAAATCATCAAGGGTTAGTGCAGATAAAATTATGTTCCTAGCCCTAACATCATATTGTGCCATTCTATTTTCATCCATAGTCCACTGTAAAAATGGTTTTTCTACCTGCATATCATTTACTAAAATAGTGGGAACAATTGGTCCATTCATAACAACTTCCCAAATACCCCTGTCAATAGACTCCAAAAATATTTGCATTCT
Source organism: Vigna umbellata (assembly GCF_029865625.1). Taxonomy (NCBI): domain Eukaryota; kingdom Viridiplantae; phylum Streptophyta; class Magnoliopsida; order Fabales; family Fabaceae; genus Vigna; species Vigna umbellata. The sequence goes on along the minus strand of NC_142165.1, from coordinate 82,723,649 downwards.
TATTTTCCAAAACGCATAATTTTTCCCCGTAAACAAAGGAGGTCTATCAATAGAAGCACCCTCAACATAAACTTGGTTATGACCGCCCATTTTCGAAAAATTTGAAAAACTATCAAAGCAAGCTCTGATACCAATTGTAGGAACAATCGGTACCGTTATAGAGTCGCGCAGCGGAATAAAATATAGATTGCGGAAAGCGTGTAACGATCACAACACAAGTGAAAATATGTGCTAAGAGTTTAGGGATTAAGAAAATCAACACAGAATTTTTATCCTGGTTCGAATCAAAAGATTCTACGTCCAGTTGTTAATCACTATAAATAATGATTAACCTTTTTCACTAAAAATATAGATGCAGATTACAATCAGATAATCAAAAAATTAAGAAAAGAAAAGAAAACACCTTCCTTCGACAAACGAACGGAAGAACCTGCTCAGCCAACTTGAAGAGAACCGCTCCGACCTTTGACACACAAAGCGCGAGCTTCTCCTATTCACAAGACCAGGCAAGAGCACTCTATCACTTTGAGAACTTCCTCAGACAAACTGTATTCTCAAAATGGCATAGATCCTTTTCACTCACAGAGAGCTTCCCTTAGGCACAAAGCTCTAATACTCTCAATTGAAAAGATATTTCTAAGAGCTGTGAAGACCTCTATTTATAAGCCTAGTTTCGTGCAAGGTCAAAAACTGAAAAAACATCTCCCAACTGCCACTGATAATCGATTATCAAAAGTGATAATCGATTATTCAAGTCCGTTACAGGGTTTTCAAAATGTGATAATCGATTATATGATGTGATAATCGATTATTCCTGTATGACTCTGTGATAATCGATAATTGCCATTCCACAATCGATTATGACAGTTAAAAATGCAAGTTTACAAAGTTTACAAGAATTTCCTACTACATTTAATTTCTACAAATTGCTTTTAACTAATTCTAATATCTTCTTCAGCTAAAACTTCTTGCAGCATCATCAAAACAAATTTCTTCAAGATTTACCAATACTCCTTATTGGTAACAGGTATCTCGGTCTCCACATCCCTACTGAAACAAAGCCTAAGCCGAGTACTAAGACTCTAGGCCTAAACCAATAGAGACAGACACTACAAGACATTTAAAGAATAATACTTAAACGAATCACATGAAGAAACTGAACGCTTATAAATACTTAGCTTATTGAGTTTAACATCAAGAAAAACAAATGTTAGTCAAAGACCGAGCACGGCAGAGAGTGAACACAACTGAGTTTGGACGAACGCTCTTATCATCAAGATAGAGTACAGAAAAGAGAATGAGCGCTTGGTGTAAGACCTAACATTAAATCGTACGAGCGCTTGGTGTAAGACTTAGCATGAAATAGTACGAGCACTTGGTGAAAGACCTAGCACTAAATCGTACGAGCGCTTGGTGTAAGACCGAGCACAACTTAATTTATAGAATAAAGTGATAAATATACGATATCAATTAACTCATGTTCAAGAACGAACTGACATACTCCTACAAATAGATATACTTAAATTTATATCAGAATGCCAAGGAACGAATATCCTTGGTTGAACGCCTATACACAAATTTTACTAGACGAAGACACTCGGTCCTCAACAGAAATTCCTTCCAAATGAAAGAATCCAGTTCTAAACGAGTCCCCGAGAAAAACCGAACGGTCAAAGACCATTCAGTAACGAACATACATTATCATAGGGAATTTCATACTTAGAATTATTTATCTCAATTCATTTCTCAACATCTATCTTCATAATTTCATACATCCATATCATAGTAAATTTTCATACAGTCAAAACATAACAACAATCATATTTCATATTAATTCAACAACTTAACGAATGTACATGCAATATAAGAAAACATACAAATTAAATTATATAAGCTTCCCTTACCTCTAATGTGACCGAACGCTCACAGCTTGTATAGAATAGCTCACCACCAGAAATCTTGGAATCCTACGGCTCACGCTTTATGAAACTAAACCAAGCAAAAGGCCAAAAAGGTGCTTAGAATGAGATGATAAACTCATGCAACCAGAACTTGGCTTGCATGTGTCAGAAAACGTACGACTTAGCGAAGAGAAAAACTTACCAGTTCAGAACTCAAAACCGATCGGTTCAAACTGCAGCTCTTGACACCGGAGGAGTAGAAATGGTGCCTGAGTGATGATCGTAGGAAGAAACGGTGAGGATTTCATAGAGAGAAGATGAAGAAGATGTAGAGACAAGGAGGAGAGAATGGAGATTTTCAGAAATCTGGGAAGAAGTGTGCATGTAGAGAGTGGCGTGAAATTCTGAAAATCAGAGTTTTCCTTCCAACGTCAAATGCACATCCACTCAGTTGCTTGCACCTGCCTTCCACCATCTGAGTGTCGAGCCCCCCTCTTGACACGTGAACTCCACTAAAACGAACCCTGAGTGGATTTTTAATGGTTCTGACATAAATATACAACAAACAATTTGTAAATCATTACAAAAATATGTGATTTTATCAGGGATTTATTTTTGGATTTTAACTCAAGATAATATATTTCCCGTGATTGGCAAAACTGTTAGGAAAATCACTATTGGTCAATAATTTTCGGCAATTTATTTCTGAACGTCGTTACTTGCGGGGTTTTGTAAAAACCATCACCACTTACGGGAGTTTCTGAAATCGTGGCTAGTTGTAGGAGTTTTTATAGAAACTGCTGTTACTTGCGAGTGTTCCTGTAAATCGTCAGTAGTTGTTGGGGTTACCAAAAATTGTCAGGACTTGTGTGGGTTGCCCAAAAATGTCATAAATTTCTAAGTTTACTTATTTCGGTTTCAGAAACCGCTGGTAATGCAAATAATTTAATTTTTTTATAATTTAAATTATTTGATTAATTTGATTAGCATGTTAATAATAAATCATAATAATATGAAACCAAAAAGTAATTATTACTATATAAAATAACTGTGAATATTAAGAATACAAATAATTTGTAAACTTAAGAAAAAACATATGTTCAATTATAAAAGGAAAAATAAACATGTCTGAATAACAATAATTAATCTTATTATTCTTCATTTTCTTCATCATTTAGTACACTTCTTGATCATATACTTACAATAAAAACAATAGTTAGTCGATAATATATTAAAAAGAAATTATTAGACAAATTTAAGAATTATTACTGATGATAGTTGAAAAATGTTAATATGTGAAGACAATTGACCATGATAATTTTGCAATATAAAGGTCATGATTGCCTTCATTTCATTGACTTGTGATGTTATTGAAGATATTTGAAATGAAAAAAATTATTTAAAAAGTAAGAACATTTTTTGCCAAGTTATTATAAAAGTAATAAAATAAGTAAATATTGATAAAATATGTATGACTTGAGTTTGTAATTTTAAATAACAAGGAGAAGGTGAAGATGAACCACTATGGCAACAACCATTGATTCCAAAGATTTTAGATGGACAAAGACTCAAACCTAAACCGCAAATGCATCCATAATACTTTTGACTTCCTAAATCAAGAGTCCATGAATCCGAACTTGATATTTCTTTTGTTTGAAAGGATGATGTTGTTTGAGAGGATAAATGGTCTATAGTTATTTTATTAAAATAATTAAGGATTTCCACATAACTTATTTTTAGGTTTAACAGCCTTTTTGGTCCCCACTTTCGTTGCCTAATCTCAATTCAGTCCCCATTTTTAAAAGTGTTTGGAATATGTCCACAATTAGTAAAATTTGCGTCTAATTTGTCCCTTCCGTTAAGTATCACCAAACGGAGTTAATTCATTAATGATGTGGCACTAGTTATGTGCAACGTGCCACTATATTTAGAGTTGGGCATAATTCACCAAAATGTACTGGAACTACAATTAACTGAATTATATTATACTTAAAAAAACTAAACTTATTTTAACTAAAACTAATTAAACTATTTTATAGTTCAGTTAAAACAAACTGAACTTTACACAATTTAAGTGCAGTTAACTGTGAACCACAGTTTCTCCCTAACTGAGAATTTCACCCCAAATTGAAAACCCTTGAAGCTAGGGTTCGAGAGGATTGAGAGAAATTGGAAGAGAGTTCCATGGTTCCTTCGCGACGATGGACTAGGAGGCTCGATTCAATGGACCAGAGGCTGCCTACAAAGATTGAAGCTACAAAAGAGGATGATTGAGGGGCGCGAACAAAACCCTTTATTAAAGCTGGTGCGAAGTCACTCGAAGAGGAGCGCGAAGCATGGTTTGGGTTTTTCTTTCCCTTCCCTTTTTCCTTCCTTTAGTTTTTCTATAAAAAAAGTTGTATAATAGTTTTTCTGTGGGGTTAGTTTTGGTTACTCTAGGTTCTTTTTGAGTTTGATGGTGATTCGAAGATAATAGTTTTCAGTTTTTGAGCATTCGAAGGCTCGCCACCGTCGAAGGCTTTGCCACACTCTGTCCCAACACTTCTCCTTTAGCTGGAACTATGCAACCCAAAGGTAATAATGTTTTTCCCTTTCCCTTTCAAAAGGGATATATGTTATGACTTTCTTGCATTATAAAGGAACTTATATTGGAACATTTAGATGTTTGGACTCTGTAACCTAAAGGGTGGCCACCATTTTATGTGGTGTCTGATTTGCAAATCAAATATCATGTCTGTTTGAGTTCAGATGAATAAAAATTGTGACTTTTCTGTAAACTGTAATACATTTTGTGTTATTATGATATTACCTATTAAATGTGCAGGGAAAAGGTATTGAAATTGCAAAACCTATTATTGAAGCCTTGAAAAGGAAAGGTGCTTCTACTATGGGATTTGTTGGTTTCTGTTGGGGTGGTAAGTTTCCACTAAATTGGTGTTGTATTTTGCAATTTCAGGTCACCTTAAGCATAAACTACATAATGTAATGTGTTTTTCTCTTTCTCTCAGCTAGGACTGTGACTAACCTTGGAAAAACCAAACTTGTTCAAGCTTTTATGCTATTACATCCATCATTTATCACTGTGGATGACATCCGTGGTATAAATTCTCAATCAAATGACAAAAACTTCAACTTTTTGTGAATTTGACAGTATAGTGCTTGTGTTTTTTTTTTGTAAACCTCTTTTTCATGCTCTCTTTCATTTACCATTTGTTTATGGTTAAATAAAGATACAAATCTCATAAGCAGTGATTAGATGTTAGTTGTGAAAGAGTTTCTTTGATCTTTTTCAGGTGTTGAAGTTCCAATTGCTATACTTGAAGCTGAGCATGACTCAATCGCTCCTCCAAAGCTCTTAAATCAATTTAAACAAGTCTTAGATGCTAAACCTGAGGTATGATGAAACTTATTTTCCTTTTGTAGTAGTTATGTTATGTCATTTTAGGTTTTTTATTTTTAAAAAAAAAATTTAACTTAATTTAATCTTATCAAACTTATTTGTGATATGATTTTTGTATTTATTTACATATTTTTAATTTGTTTTATGTATGATTAATGTGAAATCTTTAATATAAATATCTTGTGACGAGGCATATTTATTTCAAGTGTGAGACCTGTTATATTTATTTGAAGATGCTAATTAAATTGTAGAAGCAGTTGGGAATTTCAATTGCATCCTGTGATATTTCGGATGGGAAACTACTTGTCACTGAAGAAGAGAAAACAATAAGCACTTCTATAAGTTGAGGTGTTATATTTTACAACTTATTTAGTCAACAATAATTCTTCATATTGCTTCTTGCCTATTTTACTTATTGAGAACTTATACATGAGTGAACACCAAAAGCTTCCTGCTATTTTACATTTGAAGTTGAATATATTGATAAGTGATAAGGGTAGCTAATATTTGTTTCACATAACCACTTATTGATTCAATTAGTTATCTCTCTATTGGACATAGATTTTTTGCTTTTATGTTTATGAACAACTTAGTCACATTACTTTTTGAAAACATGATCTCTATAAAATAAATAGTATAACATTCAAATAACATAACCTTTTTGCAGAAAAAGAAATATAGTCAGATTGAACAAGATGGGGGACTTCAGGAAGGGTTTAATTAGCAATGCCCTCGTGATGGACTTGCAATTGAGGATCCAAAGTCAGAGGAATTCATGAGTTTGATCCATCCAGACCATTGGACGTGCCTTCTGTTTTTGATGCAAACTCCATCCTGTTGTAGCTAGCTGAAATTATTAGGGGGCTTAATGAAGAAGAGTGTGAGTTTCTGATTGAGGCAAGAGGAGTGAAGTCTGATTTGGAACTGCAAAATCAATTTAATGCTGCCATGGCTGAGGTGGAAGCTCTTTTTAGCCAGAGTGGTTGAGCTGCAGAATAATTTTGACATGTCTCAAAAAGATTCACTGGAATTATCCAAAGAGTTGGCTGACTGTAGAGGCTTATTTCATTAAGATACTACTCCACTTTTGTTGTGGTAAACTCAAAGTGTACTATGTGATTCTGTGTTATGGATAACTAAACTGTATTATAGTGAATTTAAAACAGTTAACTGAATTGTACTGCACTATAAATGAACTAAAAAATAGTTCAGTTCAGTTACTTTGAACTGTTTTTAAGTACATTGCAGTTTTCGTAAACTGGTTTATAGTTAACTATAAAATTTTACAATACAATGCAGTACAGTGTGCTTTGCCCACCCCTAACTATATTCATTTGTGAATTATTACCTATAAGTGACTATGAGAGAATATGATATTTTATTAAGTTAGGATTTTATAATTTGGGGAAATCCAGCATTTACAATAGGTGAGAAAGAGTCGGAGAAAGTAGTTTTGGAACCAATGAGAACCTCTGTTGCGACTCTCATTACACCAACTGCACACCACCGAACCACGCCAAAGCTTTTAGTCATTCTCGTCCTCTTTGTCTCCGTCACCTACGTCGTCTACATGCTCAAGCTCGTCGCAACCTCACACGCATGCAGCCACCTTTCATTCCCACCGTCACCTTCTCCAAAAAAACTGCCAAAAAAGAAAAGACTAGAATGATTAATAGTATAGGCATGAAACTCTAGGCAGTAGCAGAGAATAATTAAGTCCACAAAAAATATACTAATGTGACAAGTTTCTGATAGAGAATGGCAAAATTTTCATTCCAAATAACAGTATTTCATAAGAGGATGGGTCGATCATAACGTATCTGTTTTCCTATTTCTGAACTTTACATATCTTTGAAGTTTGACCAGACAAATGTCCTCTACAATATCCTACCAAAACTTTAAGGTGTCTCATGAATGGCACCATTGAACATCACAAGTGTTTTGGTTCCTACATATTTCACCAGCTGCTCAACTGTTTCTGGATTTTAGAATTGTGAGATGACCTGCCACCTTTGTCTTTGTAGGAATTTCTACCTCCAGCAGTCTTTTGTCCCTTACGAACTGCTACCACAGCACGTCGTCTTTGCTTATTCAAGCTCTTAACGAGTTCAACTTCATTTTTCATGACTTCTTCATTGTTTTCCTCTTGTGAATCAAAATTACCACTATTAAGGCTTTCATGCAATGGCCAAATAATATATATATATATATATATATATATATATATATATAAACTTGAATAATATAAAAAAGGAAGCAATACAAGGAAATAATGTTCTACAGTACGTCACTAACAAATTTATGTTAACAAAATGAGCCTATGGTTGAGAAAATACGATATCAAGGTTAGAGAAGAAATGCATTATAACTCTACTCTAGAAGAGGATATGCATAACATTTCTTGTTAACAAGCCAGACATATACAAAAGAATCATCATGGATCAGCGTTTAAGACTATAAATTCTTTGAATTGAATATTATGAAGAGCAAAAGGAAACAATACAAACATAGCATTGAGATAACTACCCAATAAAATAAAACATTGCTCACATTGTCATTTGCATCTTTCTTTTCAGATCCACTGCTTTCACATGCTTCACAAGTCTTCTCTATCCACTGACTTTCATATCCCTCATTCTGATTAAAACAAAATAACAATCCTTGAACCAACATTGTAGAATTGGACTTACACAACTAATGAAATAAGCAGAAAAAAATATGGCAACGTATATAAGCCCGCTAGTCAATTGACAAACTATAAGTAGACCAAATACTGGATATTCGAATTTAGATATCACAGTTCACTACTAAACAAATACCCATAATCTTCCATCAGCATAAATCATACACGCATGCGGCCACGTTTCATTCCCCACCGCCACCTTCTCCAAAACCGTTCCTGTCGACAATGCCTCCGCTACCGTCACCGTCCCAGCCATACCCTCCGTTCTCCAACGGGAGTGCCATGAAACGAACTCCGACGACCGGACGGACCTCTGCCACGTGGTGTTCGAAATCGTCGCCTCGGCGAAGCTCTGGGAGTAGAGAAAGAACTACATCAAGTTCTGGTATCACCCACGGGAGATGCGCGGCGTGGTGTGGCTCGACGAGAAGGTGAAATTGAGGGAGGATAAGGATGCGTTGCCGCCGATTAGAATCTCCGGCGACACCGAGATATTTCGTTACACAAGGTTCAGATTTTCCCCAAATTATAAAACCCTAACTTAATAAAATATCATATTCTCTGGTAGTCACTAACACATCATTGTTCACAAATCAATATAGCGACACGTTGCAGTAACTAGTGCCACATAATTAATGAATTAACTCTGTTTGGTGACACTTAACGGAAGGGACAACTTAACGGAAGGGAAAAATTAGATGCAAATTTTAGTAACTGTGAACATATTTCAAACACTTTTAAAAATGAGGACTGAATTGAGATTAAGCAAGGAAAGTAGAGACAAAAAGGCTATTAAACCTTATTTTTATTTATACATAAAAAGTTTTTTCTAATATATTGTATACTTACTTCATAATTTATATGAAAAAAAAAATAATCTCCTTTTTTTAATTATTGGACAGCATACTTATACGTTAATATTTGTTAATTAAATTATTTATTTAACCACGTCTTTAATCTTAAACACCATGACTCGTACTGAAACTAACGAATGATAAACGTCATTATTCAAATCTGGTATATATGTTCTACACTTATCTCAAAATAACTTTTTTTTTCATTTATGTAATCTAATATCAACACTAAATTTATTATTGTTTCTTGATAAATTATTGTTGAGCTGAAAGAAATAATGAAACAAGTTATATATATTATTTTTAACTAAAAGAATTATGCATTAAGTGATATCTAACATATGTTTCTATAATAAACTTTAGGGAGTCACGTTACATAACATACCTTTCGTTGAAAATATATGATTGCGCGGATCACATGTCACCATTTAAATATTATATATTGTTTAATATGATTATATGAAATTTATATTCAGATTGTGTTCTTTCTTCAAAGTAATGTAACTTTATAACACATAAAGTCTAAATATGTCTTCTTCCCATAAACTTTGTAAAGTAAAAGTTATCAAATCTAATTTTTGATTTTGAAAGCATTTCATATGGAATAAATGACATACGTCACTCATGATTTGTTCTATAATTATTCTACGACATTCTCTTAAAGTAACACAATACTTTTTATTTATGTAGCCTAACCTATAAACACCAAATTTATTCTTGTTTATACCTGTCTTCTTTCCATAACTTCAGAAAGTCGATGTTATACAGATTATTGTTTGCATGAAATGTATTATGGAGCAAATTAAGTATGTTACTTTTGAAATGCTTTGGTAGATGCTTTAAGTTATACCAATTTTATTTTTGTCTCTACTGTTCTTCCTTCCTTAACTTTAGAAAGTTGATGATGAATTTCCTTGAGAGGTATCAGAGTGATCAAGACCATATCATCTCTTCAATTTCTTTCTCTTTTAACTGCTTTTCTTTCATTTTTTTTCTCAACTCCTTTTTTTTTTCATTCTCTCACAAGTCCTCTCAAATTTTTCATTTTCTTTAATTATTTTTCTATCAACTCTTTTTCATTAATCTAACATTTTTTCTTTATCTCTATACCTTGTTCCTCTTCTTCTTTTTTCATTTTTTTCTCCACTAAATTCTTTTTGAATTTTCTTTCCATTTATGAAACAAACTTATCAACAAATAATTTGTGATTTGTATTGAGTTAATGGACATTTTTAGTACTAGTACATGTAATACCATCTAATGAGAAAATCAAGAGGAGATCATTCTTATATTCAGTTTGGGAAATGGTATTGATGTCACACGCAAAAAAGACGAAAATGTGAAAGATAAGTCATGGGGTTAATCAATTTAGACTATTCTAATAAGAACAAAATTGAGTTCTTGTAACTCAAAACCCCAAAATATTATTACAAAAAGAAATCTTATTTTGTATCAAATTTATATATTTAATTAAAAGATAAAATTACAAAGATAATTTAAGAAACTTTTCAAAATCATATCATCTTATTTATTTTTAATATTTAAGTTAATGTAAGTTAAGCCCATGTTTATATATATATATATATATATATATATATATATATATATATATATTATATGAATTTGTGTGCGTTCATGAGAATGAATATGAATTATATATTATTTTTAATCTAAACTACTAGATTTAAAGATGACACTATTTTTTACACACAAATTTCTTCTTTCTTATCTACACTCATATTCACTCATATTTATCTCTTTCATCCACACTCAATTGTTTTATTCACACACATCTCCTTCATCTATATTTGTTTTCTTCCTTCATCTATATTCCTCTCCTCATATCCTTCATTTATACTTATTTCCCCATCCATATTTATCTCCTTCATCTATTGTATTTTTTTTTCTATTTTTTTATATTTGTTGAACATATATAAAGGTATTATACGAGATTTTTTTAAAGTTATTATTATTCGCATCGGTTAACCTCACACAAATTAATCTAATATTAAAAATATATTTTAAAATTAGAATGCATTAAAATCGATTTAACTGATACACTACTTTAATTAAAAAATTAATTTAAAAATTAATGTTGAATATGTTAACTTATAATCGATTTTCAAAAATCAATGCTAATAAATTAACAATTATGATTAAATTATGATTTTAGAGTCGCATGTGCATATAACACAAATATTATATTAATAATTAGTTAACGTTGTTCTTGTGCATATTAGAGTCAATTTTTCGACACTAAATATCTATTTTTTTATAGTGACTTATGTGTACCAATCTTGTTGCAAATGTGCTATTGGATAACTCTATATCTATGGATCCATGTTAAACATGGTTGTTACACCTAAATGTACTTTGTTTTCATATTTCATGCATTTTTTATATAATATATTTTACTTTTTTTCTGTTTAAATTACAATTAAACTTTTATTAGGACTCCTAAGTTTAATATCTAGTGTAAATATACAAATAACCAAAGAAAAGCAAAAAAGTCATGATTTTGTCCTAGTTCAAAAAATCAAAGCAGGAAACCAAAAACCAAATAGGTTTATTGTCTTGATTCTTTAAGAAACTATACCAAAAACCCTTAAAATTAATCAATTTAAGGGATCTATTGTCTCAATTCTATGTCCAACTGATGTCGTAGACTCTTGAAATTAATTAATTAAAGGGTCTATGACCTTAGTTGAATCCAGAATCAAGACAACAGACAATTTTTTATTTCAATTTTTACCACAACCGTTGTCTAAAGTCCATTTTTAATAAAGTACAAAAATGGTCAATAAGAGAATTTAGACCAATTTGTTTAACATGAGCTTTGCAATAAATTATAAATGGTCTATAGTTATCTTATTAAAATAATTAAGGATTTGCACATAACTTATTTTTATTTATATATAAACAGTTTTTTCTAAGATATTATATACTTCATAATTTATATGGAAAAAAGTAATCTCCTTTTTTTTAATTATTGGACAGCATACTTATACGTTAATATTTATTAATTAAATTATTTATTTAACCATGTCTTTAATCTTAAACACCATTACTCGTACAGAAACTCATGAATGATAAACGTCATTATTGAAATCTGGTATAATTGTTCTACACTTATCTCAAAATAACTTTTTTTTTGTCATTTATGTAATCTAATATCAACACTAAATTTATTATTGTTTCTACAGAAATTATTGTTGAGATGAAAGAAATCATGAAACAAGTTATATATATTATTTTTAACTAAAAGAATTATGCATTAAGTGATATCTAATATATGAAGAACAAACTAACTATTTTCATTTATCTATGTTTTCGCCATAAACTTTAGGAAATAAATGTTACACAACTTACTTTTTGTTTGAATCATTAAACAAATCACATATGTCCCTCTTGAAATATTTTGATGTTGTTTTGTTTGAATATATGAACTATATACCAATATGTTTGAATATTTTGATGTTGTTTTTTAAAACATATAATCAAATGAATGAGATACTCACTCATAATTTGTTCTTCATTATTCTCTTATACAACACATATTTTCATTTATGTAGCTTAACATGTCAACAGTAAATTTATTCTTATTTTTACTTGTCTTGTTTTTATAATTTAAAAAAGTTAATGTACAATTTTTTTTTTTTGCCGGAAAGGTATTGTAGGACATATTACATGTGTTATTTTTGAAATACAATCTTTGTGTTACATGAAAATTATTTTTGTATCTAATGGTTTTCCTTCCTTAACTTCAAAAGGTTGAAGTTACACAAATTATTATTTGCTCAAAAGGTGTCATAGATCGTTTACTTGTGTTGCTTTTAAAATGTAGAACAATTTTTTTGTGTGTTGTTATCTAAAAATAACACAATTATGCATTTAGTGACCTAAGGAATGAAAACCAATTTTATATTTTTATTTAGCTGTGTTTCTATCATAAACTTTAGGACGTCACTTTACATAACCACTAGTAAAAATTAACGCGCTGTATACCTTCAATGTCACAAAAATTGAAGCGTATAATAACGCGATGGCATTTTCGTAGTTATGACGATATTATATGCTTTGGTTCAACTAGAACTGATGTCGAACGGTTATACTGCCTCGTTTGTTGCTCAGAACCGAGGCAGTATCTCCTGCCAGAATCTAACATCCTCTTAACCAAATGTTCTATATCATTCTGTCCTGCCACAAGCATACATCCTCTGAAACCGAACTTTCCAAAATCCATTTTTGTAATTTCTATTGCCTCGGTTCATATAGAACCGATGTCGAACGGGTATACTGCCTATGTTGTTGCTCAGGATCGAGGCAGTTCGAACGTTTCAAAATCCATTTTGGTAAACTCTATTGCTTTGGTTCCCTCTTAGCCAATGTTGTAGGCTCTTTATGCTTCGGTTTGCCCATGGACCGAGGTAGTATGTCCTACCACATGCACACATCCTCTGAAATCGAACGTTCCAAAATCCTTTTTTGTAACCTCTATTGCCTCGGTTCCCTCTTAGCCGATGTCGTATGCGTTTTATGCTTCAGTTTGCCTACAGACCGAGGTAATAACATGCATTAAGGTTTAAATTTCGAGAAGAGAGGCACTTTTAGACAGAATGCCTTTGTTTAGGTTTTGCACCGCTGCTCTCTGACGCCCTTGGGGTTCTTTTCGCACAATGATTTGTTCTCTTCTTCACTCCTCTATCGTGGCTTCACAAGAAGGGGGAAGCACCCATCTTCATCTTTTTCTTTTCTTCTCGTTTTGTTTCGCCTCGTAGTAAGGGAGACACAAACCTCCTTTCCCTCTTCTCCAACTCTAGTTCATGTTTCGCATGGAGGGAAAAGTCCATTTCTCTTCTCGGTGTTGGTTCGTTTATGCAGGAAGGGAGGCGACTTCGACAACTTAGGTGCATCTTGAGATTTGAAATTAGGATTTTAATTATTCTCTGATTTTGCGATTTAAGGATTTAGGGTTTTCGTTTCGAGTTGGGTTTTTGATCTCATGGTCTTGCTCGTGTATTTTCTTTTGCGGTTCAGTATGGCTGTGGTGGTTTCCACATTCGAAGCAACATAGATGGTGAGCGCAGGTCATAACCGATCAGTCTCGCGAGAGGCAGAAAAGCTGACGAAACCGAACGTAAAAAAATAAAATAAAAAACACTCTACTCCCTCAGTTCAAGTCCCAACTGAGACAGTAGAGTCTGACATATTGTCTCGGTTCAGTAGGAACCAAGGTAAAAGCCTACACCTTTTTGCCTCGTCTGTATATACTTCAGTTGCGGAACTGCTGCCTATAGACGAAAATAATTGTTGTCGTTTCCCTTGACTGCACTAGTGAACATACCTTTTGTTAGAAAATATATGATTGAGCGGATCACATATGTCACCATTTAAATATTATATAGTTGTTTAATTAGATTATATGAACTTTATATTCAGATTGTGTTGTTTTCTTCAAAGTAATGTAACTTTATAACATATAAAGTCTAAATATGTCTTCTTCCCATAAACTTTATAAGTAAATTTTATCAAATCTAATTTTTGATTTTGAAAGCTTTTCATGGAATAAATGGCATACGTCACTTATGATTTGTACTATAATTATTCTATGACATTCTCTTAAAGTAACACAATACTTTTTGTTTCTGTAGCCTAACCTATAAACACCAAATTTATTCTTGTTTATACCCGTCTTCTTTCTATAACTTAAAGTCGATGTTATACATATTATTGTTTGCATGAAATATATTATGATGCAAATTACGTATGTTACTTTTGAAATGCTTTGGTAGATGCTTTAAATTATACCAATTTTACTTTTGTCTATACCTGTCTTCCTTCCTTATAACTTTAGAAAGTTGATGAATTTGCTTGAGAGGTAGACTGATAAAGACCATATCATCTCTTCAATTTCTTTCTCTTTTAACTACTTTTCTTTAATTTCTTTTTCAACTCGTTTTCTTTCATTCTCTCACAACTCCTCTCAAATTTCTCATTTTCTTTAATTATTTCTCTCTCAACTCTTTTTCATTAATTTATTTCTCTTTCTTTATATCCGTCTTCTTCTTTCATCAAAATTTGATGTATTTTTCAATATTCATCAAACATTTTTTCTTTATCTGTATACCTTGTTCTTTATCTTATATGATTTGTTTTAGGTAATTAGTTTAAGTTTTAAGTTTATCTAATGATAGATTATTTGTTCAAGGACTTCAAATTGGTCGTAAGTCTCTCTCTCTCTCTCTCTCTCTATATATATATATAATAAATTTTTTTCATTTATTAATTTAGATGATTATAGTCCTCCATTTTTAGTATTTCTATTTTCTCTGTTCAGCTTCCATATTTGCATCATATTTTAAATAGATTGGATGATACTGAACAACAGACACACTGTAAGATTCTTGCTGCTGAACTTAAATTCATAGTAAGGACACCCAACAATGTTGATCAGTACCAATTGTCGTCTTCTTTGTTTGATAAAAGGGAAAACTCATCCAAACATTAAACCCAATACAAACGCTGCCACTACTTCTGTTCTTAACCCTCATTACACGCGCTTCAATCGCGTGTGTGGGAACCATTTTAAAACGACGTCACTTAGCAGCAATATTTTCAACCATAGCGCGAAGTCACTCCCACTCACGCGCGTCGTGCTTCGGGAAAGACAACCTTAACCAAAGAGTGAGAGACAGAGACCAAGTGGTTGTTAGGTTGCTGATCATCAAAACTAGTGCCCGTCCCGATCCATTATGCTTAACACCTTAAAAATTTTCCCTCAATTTCTTTCCGTACACACATTTTCTCATCAGTCAAACTAACCAAGCTCCTCACTCAAAGGTATGCCGCTTGTCGTGTCACAGAAATGATTAGTAACATTTTTGTATCGGATTGAATTATTTAACTCTAAGTGATTATTATACCTCTTTGATATGTGTTAAGGAAGGATCTTACTTGGAGCTCTGTTTATCTGTTTCTGGGATTTGATGATTGATTTCCCGTTAAACATTTTGTTCTGATTAATGGGTGCTTCATTTTTATTTTTTATTTCTTCTTTGTATCTGACTCTCTTCCTAGGCATAGGTCTTGTGTTGGGACTTTGAGGAACAATCTAAGGGTGGAACGTTCGAGTTGGTCTCTTTGATGATCAGGTAAGACATTTCAATCTTTTTTGGCTATCACATACTGTTAATGGTGGTCTTTCAACTCCGAGGAGTATTGGGTTAACCTTAATCATTATTGCCCTGTGTGTCTCAGAGAGAATCTGTTCTTCTTTCGTTTTTGCTTTTAGTGTGGAGGGCAAGTATTTGAATTTTTCGTAAGTATCCGGAGTCTTCTTGCCAAGATGCTACAGTTTCAGTCAAAAATGGTATTGAGTATTTACTACATTGTTCTGCACACTGATTGATGGAACTTTAAGCAAGTTCGTTAGTTCTTCGTTACCTGAGAATAATTTGGAATTATTAAGTGAGAAATGCTAGTAAGTACTCATTTGTGTAGGCTCTTAAATGTTTGGTGCAATTTATTAGACCACAAAATTCTAGGGGACTCACTTCTTACACATTATTTTGTGGTTATTAATAAATTTTTAACCAATAGTAAAAAGTATGTCAGAAGGAGTGCGTTGCTAGCATTCTTCAACCCTGTAAATTTGAAACCATTGTATGTCTCGAAAGTTTTGGGTATAATTTGTTGGAGAATTTGATAAGAACACAATTTAAATGGATTTCCTAATGTGTGAATAATCACTATCCTTAAAGATTTATTCATAGTGTATGTGCAAATATCTCAAGGTACAACTGAAACTTGAAAATTTTAAAGATATCAGAAATAGCAAAAGAAACTCTTTACAAGAGTAAATATAAACCCATGATACAAAACAATAAAAAAAGAAAGAACAAAGAGAAATGAGAGGGAGAGCTTGAGAAAGTGTGTTATGTGGTTTTGGAGGAAGCACAACACCCTTATTTATAGATGCTAAATGCTAAATGCATGAGGGTTTCAAGAGAGGTTAAAAAACCATGACATGCAGATGCAGCTATCCGAGTCTTGTAGAGGAGAGATTGTCCAACAACTTTGTTGCAACGATCTCGACCAACAGCCTTGTTGCAACGATCTCGACCAACAACCAAGCTCGGCCAACAAACAAGCTTAGCCAACATAAGCTCAGCCAACACGACCTCAGCTAATGAGCTCAGCCAGCACAAGCTCAGCCAACACAAGCTCAACCAACATAGTAAGTTTTTGTTTGTGATTTTGTTAGCTTTTTACAAATATTTTAAGGACTTATGTGTTTTGTGTTGCACAAGCTAAGCCATGTGCGTGCCCGGTATTCATAAGTGCTTTAAAGATCATGCCAAAATCTCATGCAAGCGATTCCACTTAACACTTATATAGGTGATTTCATCAAGTATATGTTGCACATCATACATCATCGGTAAAATATGAAAATCATTAAAAAATTTGTTTAAACTAAAATTCTTACACCACATAGAATTTTAGTTACAAAGTTTAACCTCAATAATACAGTCTCCAATACTTTCACACACACACACACCATAGGAATGAATATAATTGATTAAAATCAATTTAGTGCTATTCGAACTAACAAATTGCTTGTTTTTACCATATGAATCTTATTCATGGGATCTTCAATCACAAAGGTTGGGTTACTATCACTTGTTTGTTTGCAAGTGGCTTAAGTCCCATTTTTCTCGATGTTTCTAAAATCATATTTCTTCTTAGGGGTTTTGTTAGAGGATCTGCTAAACTCTGTTCTGACTTCACATAATCAATGGAAATTGCTCTTTCCATTGTAATTCTTGTTTTTAGCTATAGTTATTGCTGATTGGCAATCATAATGTATTGGCATTGATGGGGTTGGTTTCATTCCTAGTTGAATGTTTGCTAAGAAGTTTTTCAACCACTGAACCTCACTATTAGCCATTTCGAGAGCGATAAACTCATATTCCATTATTGATCTTGTAGTAATTGTTTGTTTGACTGATTTTTATGTAATCGCACCATCCCTAAGTGTGAAGACATAACCACTAGTGGATTTTGTCTTGACTGAATCAGAGATCCAGTTAGCATCACTATACATTTCTAATACAAGGGAAAATCTACTATATTTAATGGCATAATCCATTGAACCTATTAAGTATCTCATAAGTTTTGCAAGCGCATCTCAATATTTCTAATTAGAATATTAAGTGTATCTTCTCAGTTTACCTACTGCATAAGTAATATCAAATCCATAAAAGCTCATCAAATGCAGTAAGCTCCCGATTATCTGGGTATACTGAGGTTGAGAAATAGATTATGCTCTATTTTTCATTAATTTAGAATTAGTATCATAAGGGATATTCACGCATTTGAAGTCATAATTTCTAGACTTCCTAAGAAGTTTCTCATTTATTGTTTTGGAATAGTAATATACTATCTTTGTTCCTTATAATTCTAACTTCTAAAATCACATTGACTTCATCTATAAACAACTTATATTTCAAAATAAGATTCTAGAAACCTTAGTTCTAGAGACTATCTCGTTGGATATATCAATCATTAGACTTGAGAAGAGAATGAATTTTATTATTATCATTCATGTCTATTACATTCTCCTTACCCTTATTTATAACAATCTATTCTTCCAAAAAGAAAAATAAGAAAACAATATATTGAAAAATAAATTAGAAGATTCTACAGATATTTTCTCTTATTAGAAAGATTCCACAAATATTTTCTCTAATTAGAAATATTTTCCTCTAATTACAAGAATTGGCATGTCACTCACATATAAATATACAATGACATATTCTCTATTTTCAGATTTAGAATACTATCAATATCATTAGGTGAAAAGTCATCACATATTATTATTTCCTTATCTTTGAACATGGGTTAGATTCACTAAAAAAAGAATTTAAATTTTTCTCCTCCGAGTAATTGAGTCAAACCTATACCTCCATAATCTTAAATATTTAAGATTGATAAACAAGCAAATACTTGGTCGTGCTCCTATCATTCGTAGGTAGGAGCATATAAACAACTACTCAAGTAATTGATAATGTTCTGCTGCATCACTTACCATGTCAACTTCATCCATCAGGATCAACCCTTCATCTACTACCACTCTATTTTTCATTCTTCCATATAAGGGGCAACTTATTAACAATAAGGGTTCTTCTTTTCATCGAAAACATAAAGAGGTATTGAAATTAAATAAGAGGGTGCACAAATTAAAGGTATTGCGAATATCTTTCTTTGGCCGAGCTTGCAGAACACTTTTGCCAAGCTCCTCCATCACTACCCAAGCTTGTCGAGCTTCTCCTAATTTGCTTGAGTTTGTTGAGCTCCTCCTCAAGACAGTTGAGGATGAGCTCGGAAAGCTCGGATAGCCAAGGAGGAGCTCGGCAAGCATGGACAACCAAGGAGAACTCGGTAACTCAGAAAGCGAGAAGGAGCTCGGCAAGCTCAGGAGGCTTTTGTTGGTGTTTTTGTCTGCTTTTTGCACCATGAAAAAAAGCTGAAGGTGATAATCTAGAATCACCTAATAGAATATTATTGTTGAATAAAGCTGAATATCAAATAGTTTTTCGTTCCCAGTTTTTGTGTAGGAAATTGGAAGGCGTTGGATTGAACATAAGAAATCATCTCTTCGGAAAATTGGGGTTTTATTGTGGTACTCATAAAAACTGTGCAGTGCTCAACACGACAAAGCTAAAATCTAACACGGTGGTGCTCTGAAGTATGTGCTTAAAACATTTCAGAAAGTCTTCTTTGATTGTCATTTTCGTTCTTATTCTTCTAGAGCTTTTCTATTGCACACTTAACCAAAAACATGAGTTTTGTCAACATAGTAAAAGGAAAAGAAGCATTTTATGATACAATGTCACTTTACAGATTATATAAAATATGGGTTCATCCGGTGGCACATGACACTCGGTTCTGTTAGTTAGCTATTCCAAGGATTGAAAGTGTTTCAACTAACCCAATTTCAAAATTACACCAAAGATATTTGAACGAGTTCTGGACTTCATTGCTGCTTTTTTCACCTTTAAGAATTTCAAATGGTAGACTATTTATAATTATTATTTTGAATCTGCAATCTGTACTTTTGCATTTGTACGTACTTTTTGTATTGTTGTGCTGCACAATTTCTTGCTTAAATGGTTTTGGTGCACTCTACACAAAAAGATATAACTGTAGCTTAAGAACTCCCGTGAATTAAAATGCTAAAACCATAAACTTCGGTTTTTACACTAGAATGAATAGTGATAGGGTCTTAAGGGTTTATGTTTGGAAAAGGGGAGTTGGTTAGGCAGTTACGTTAGGAGGTTGTTTTAGGAGTTCGCTAGGATTTAGCTATATAAGGGGAATAAGTGTCTTTCAGGGGACACTTTTTGTATTGTTTGAAGTTGAGACAGGATCTGCACATCCTGTGAGGGAGGAAGACAGGATTCCTTGATAGTTCTGTAGAATTGTTGTGTTTTCTGAAATAAAAAAACAATTTCTTTGCTGTGTTTCATTTTCTGGAGTTAAACCAGAATAGTGTTACAGGTTTCTTGCTGTTAAGAAACCTAACAGTGGTCTGACCTGCCGGATATCAGAAAGGGGTAGTGATGGAAGGAAGAATCAGCACAATTGAAAGGATGGTCAGCGAACAGGGGAGGGCTATCAAGGAGTTAAGAAATGGGCAGCAAGAACTCAAAGAAATGATGGGAGTTCTGATGAAAACCTTCAAGAAACCTGACAGAAGTTCAGAGGACAGCCAAGGGTCCTGAATGGGGAGAAATATGAAAAGAAGGACGAGGTTGATGAGGAACTTGAAGAAGAAAGGGGAGAAACACAAAAAGGCTGGATGAAGAGAGTGGATTTGCCTACATTTGAAGGGGTGGATCCGGTGGGATGGTTGTCTAGAGCAGAAAAGTTTTTTGAGGTCCAGAACGTTTCAGCAAAGGAAAAACTAAGACTGGCCTTCATCTGCATGGAGGGAGGGGCCAGCCACTAGTTTCTGGAAAAAGAAAACCAAGAACCCTTATTGGGAGGAGCTGAAAGAGGCATTAATCCGGAGGTTTGGTGGTAAAGATACGTGCACAGTGTGTGAGAAACTGGCTGCGATAAGGCAGAATGGGTCTGTGGAAGATTATATTCAAGAATTTGAGTGGCTAGTGGCACAAGCCACTAAGTCGACAGAGGAGCAGCTGCTGGGTACTTCTTTGCAGGGTTGCAGGGAAATATCAAGAGCCAAATAAGACCCCACGACCCCAGAGAACTACTAAGGGCTATGGAGATCAACATATTGTAGTGGCTAGTTTAACTTTTGTAACATCATACTATTGGAATAATCAAGTTGTTCTCCACGTTACATCAAAACCAGTGTTTCATGAAAGGACTAAATACATAGAAATTAACTATCATTTTGTTCGAGAAAAGTTATTGTCCAAAGAGATTTGTACTGAGTTTGTTGGGTCAAATGACCAACTTGCATATATATTGACAAAGTCCTTGAAAGGACCTTTGATTGAGTTCATTTTTTCCAAGCTTGGTACATACAATTTGTATACTCCAGCTTGAGAGGAGTGTTAGAATTATGAGCTGTGTGAGTGTGTATGAGTTGTATGTGAGTGTGTTCCAACCAATTATCTGGTTGGAAGTGTAGCCAATATCTTTTTTCTCCAATAAATCTAACTTGAATTGCAGAGGTGCATTAAGCCCTCTAGAAATATATTTTTCTGTTCTAGTCTCAAATTATATATATATATATATATATATATATATATATATATATATATAGGAAATAATATGTTCAGAATCATTTTATTTATTTCAGCATATTTGCATTTCCATATCTTAAAGGATTTGATTATTATATATAGAGATAAGGAGAACGAAACGGGTATGATTGTTATAGATAGAAATAATTCTTTATTTTCTTACATAGTTTAAGTCCCCTCCATTTTTACAATTCTTACATCAACTAATTATTGATTATTATCTATTTTCTATCTATCATGTTTCAGTTAAAAAAGTACAAACCTCCTCCTTCTCATTTAGCAATAGTTATGTCTTAATGAACTTAGGCATCCAAGAACAATATTAGGTGCTTTTTGTGATTATGTCTGTTGCCTTTTTCTATTTCCAGGGAAGAAAAACTAGTGCAGCGTGCCAAACTACTTATAGTGAATGCAGGAACAGATCCTTGTGCTGATATTGGTCCAGTTATTAGCAAAGAGGTGAAAACATTTATCCCAGTTTTCCGAGGTGTTATTGTTTAAAAGCCACTGATATTACATCCTGATAATGAACTGGGAAATAATTCGTTAAGGTTTTGTTATTTTGTTCTTGATCAGGCCAATGAGAGGATAAATGGACTAGTTCAGAGGAGTGTCTAAAACCGGGCTAGACTTCTACTTGATGGAAGAGATATTGTGGTACAAATTTGTTTCACAAATTACTTTGATGTTCACGGTTCCAAAAGGAAACATTTCCCTTTAAAAGTGTTAAATTTCCTTTTGAAAAAAGACACTGAGTTTTCAGAGCTTGCTTTACATACAGATACCGGGATATGAGAGTGGGAACTTTGTTGGTCCTACCATCTTATGTGATGTTACTACAAGCATAGAATGTTACAGGGTATATATTATTTCGGTGTTTGAATACTCTCTCTCTCTCTCTCTCTCTCTCTCTCTGTGTGTGATTGGCAGGAATTTTAATGGTATTTTTAGTAAAAGTGACCATGCTGTCTTTTGTTTCACCGAAGAAATATTTGGACCAGTGCTACTTTGCATGCAGGTGCTGTTTAGTCCATACTAGTCTATTTTTTAAGCTTTTTGCCTTGCTGAAAATAAAGCGACAATGTTATTGTTTATTGTTTTTAGACTGATAACATTGATGAGGCTATAGCAGTAATAAATAAAAACAAGTATTTGTTTTACTTCGTGCTCCTTTATTGCAACTTCGTATCGTGTATCAACATATTAATATTTACCACCATTGCAGTTTCTCACAAAACTGATACAAGAACTTTGATGCATTGGAACCCTACATATTGCATATGTTGAAACTCATGGATTGTTCTTCAACATTTTCTTGAGTTTTGAAAAATTGTCTTCCGGCATAATCCAGGACTTCCTTTCTACAGATATGGAAATGGAGCTTCTATAATAACCACATCTAGTATAGCTGCTAGGAGGTTTCAGACTGAGGTTAAGGCTGGATTGGTAAGCATTATTTATTCTATATGTAAGCACTATTTTATCACAAGCCATGGCAATGGAATCTGAAAGTGATTCACCAACCTATGAAGTACAAGTGGCCATCACTGATGCAGATATACCAAACACAACCATGTCGGCTGCATCTACATCAACCGAGAAGGATCACACAAGCCGGGATGTTTCCCTAGTGCTTCCTTTAGCATCTAAGAGTGTTATGTCACTAGCATTATCATCTGCATTGCAAAGGGACTTAACTAGCCAAGGAGTGTCTGTCGCACACCACTGGCATCAGAGAGGATGTATGTTTCTGAAACATCTCAGTGGAATGAAATTTCACTAGAAACATCATAAAGGAGTGAAATTGTTCAACCAACTTCTGAGAGGAGTCATGTTTCTGAATCTCAGATGAATGGAAACTTATTTACCCACAATAGGACTGATACTGTTGCGGCTTTGAAACCCGAGGGCATGTACTTGCCCATGTCACATAAAACTGATAACATGTCTCAAATATGACAAGGGAGAGATAACACCAGTCCCTTGTCTTGTAGGATGGATGCTACTGTGCATTCAGACTTGATGGGGCATTCATGCTAGCAGCATCTCATTTGAACGAAAGTATGGGTCCAACATTTGAAAGTACTGACCCCATGTTTCCAACTTCTGAGAGATTATACATGCCTTCATCATCTCAAAGGTCTGATATTCCAACTACGGAGAGAATGTATATCCCTGCAGCATCACATGATAAAAACGAAAGCAATAGTCAGCTTGATGATGCTTTGGCTCCCTCTTCTGAGAAGCTATATATTTCTACAAACAACTCTGAATCCTATAATTTCAATGGATGAATTGCCCAGCCAAGCTTTGCCATCATCTCAGAGGATATAAGATGTAAAAACATGTTATATTACTCTTTTTTCTTATAAAATTCCTTCTGAAATAGTAATACCATTACCAATCTGTTTAGCCCCCATCTTGTTGAGCACCGGAGCATGTGGATTTTAGGGTAAAAGAGAAAACTAGGAAAACATTAGCCTGCATTGGGACAGTACTAGACAGAGCCTCCATAGATAATAAAACAATGGTTGTTTCATCTTGCACTTTCAATCATTTTATCTTGCATTTCCATTTTTTTTTAAATTACAAAATTGTCCTCAGTAATTTAAAAAATCCTACATTCTATTTTTTTTTTACTTCATTAAATTTCTTTGATAAAGGATTTTTTTTATCGAATTTCAAAATCTGATAAAAATTTTCTTATTAAATTTTGAAATCTGATAAAAAATTATCAAATTTTAAAATTTGATGAAGAAATTCTACTTATCGTATTTAAAAATTTGATAAAAAATATGAAAAATCTTTCATTAAATTTTGAAATTTGATGAAGAAAATTTTCATCATCAAATTTTGAAATCTGATTAAAAGAATATATAAAATTATTTTTGAAAATTTAAGGTACATAATAAAATTAGGATTAAATATGTTTTTAGTTCTTAAACTATCATGCTATTTTGGGTTTTGTCCCTCTTCGAAAGATTTGTTCATTTTCATCTTGAGTTAGGAAACTCATATTTTTAGTCCTTTAAAAATAACGGTGTTAGATATTTTGTGAGGTGGCTAACAGTGAGCCATGTGGATGTCAGTTTCCCTGACAAGTGTGTGTCATGTTTCTCTTTTTTTTCTCAATGGAGAATCTTCCACCACCTCCGACACCGTCTTAAAGTCTCCACCGCCATTCGCAGCCACCATGAAACACCCTCATCCACATATGCAACCATTAGTGAACAATCGCCGTGACGTAGAAGCACTTCAGTGCTGCCATCACCTCGAGCAACCATCACCTCCTCGCATAGTTCACCTGCAACCCAAACGCAGCGGAGAAATTCTTCTTCACCATCAATAACCAGAAAGCCACTGCACAACCTTCATGCCTCCACCATCGCCATTCACATGCAAACCTAGAAAACCAACATAGTCCATCTCCACTGCCCAGAAAAACCCAAAATCACGTCGTGCTTTCATCACCAACCTAGAATCACGAAGAACCCTACAACCTCAACCTCTTCATCATCGCGCAGGCTTTCATTCTCGACAACACCTGCAAAGAAACGCAATCAACCCAGATAATCATCTTCCACCAAGGCCTTAATTCTCTTTCGTGAGTGTCATAACCCTAAGACGCGAGTTCCTCTAAGCGCGACCTCCTTGCCCAAGTTGCATCTTCGTGCTGCCATGACAAAGCAAATAAGAAAACCCAATTCGGGTTCTCCAATCTACACCACGAATTCGGATAACCTACAACATCTATGAAATGGCAAAATGACAAGTAGAACTCACGTGTCTTCACGGCTGCAACACCTCCCTTATTTCAGAAACCCTAATTTTTGGGGAAAAGGGGGCAACAAGTCTGATAGCAAGAAAGAGAAAGATGGTGAAGGTGCCCAAAGACGGTAGTGAACGTCGATGTGGTGGTGGCTGTAGACGATAGTGGAGACTTTAAGAGGGTGTCGGAAGCGGTGGACGCTGCTTCGTTAAAGAGTAGTAAAAGAGAAAAAAAAAGAAAAATGTGACATACACTCATCAGGAAAGTTGGCATCCCACCTGCCTTACCGTTAGTCACCTCACAGAAAATCTAACGTCATTGTTTTTTAAGGACTAAAGATACGAGTTTGTTAACTAAGAGGACGAAAATGAACAAATCTTTTAAAGAGAGACGAAATCTAAAATAACATTATATTTCAAAGACTAAAAATATATTTAACCGATAAAAATAATTAGAAGTTCATATGAAACAATCTAAGACAATGTTTTTCTTATTCGGCCATGTATGGATTAGCACGGCCCTGAGTCCACATGCTTCTTTGAATCCAATATTGATAAATGGGATGATTTTATTTATTTTTCATATTTTTGTGTAGCTTTATGCTAAATTCTCTTTTGGTAAGTATACAGTCTTTATATATTAGAAGTGATAATCAAGAATGTCCTATTTCTCGAGACTAGAAAATTTCACTGAAATTTAATTATCTTTTTCGGAAATTCTGTACAAATTATATATAGTTTTTCAATAACTTTTATGATTTAGCGATGTTTACGTTTAAGTAAAAAAAAAACATACATAAATGAAGGAATATGTTAACAAGAATAATTATTGCGATTTGATTTCAGTTGTTAACAGTTCTGCGACCTCTAAATGCATATATATAATCTAAATCTTTTAATTTTTAAATTCTATTATTCATTCCAAGATAATCTCTTTTAGTCTTGATAGTATAAGAATATTAATAAGTGATGAATTATTTAAGAGAAATAATATCATCACACATTTATTATAAAATTTTGTATTCTTTTAAGAAAAAAAGAAGAAGAAAAAGTAAGTAAGGATTAAAAGATTTAAGTGTATGAAAGAATATTTTTCATTATTTAATAACCAAATTAAAATCTATGCATTTTACTGAGAACTTTCATATTCAGTAGTTTAGAGTCTGTATCCAGAATTTTGCATTTTTGAGTGATTTGATTTAGATCATAGACCAGAAATTATTTTTCAATGACAATCAAATTTCAAGCTGATGAGCACGAAGAACAAATTACATTCAATATGAATAATGAAGATCCTTCATTCATAGGACTTTTACCAACCTCGCTCCAATTCTTGATATTTAAGTAAATTTTATTTCTTTCAATTTTGTGGGTACATGTCCTACAAAGTATCTAATTTGGTGTTAGGGCTAAACTCAATAGATAGCATTTGGGCAATAAAATGGTTATAATTTATCCCCAAAATTTTCAAAGCTTTAGCCAGGAGCATAACATAACAAGCATAGCCATCTGCAGCAGTGGAAAAAGGCAGAAACCGAAATGCAATGTGCTTCCATTTTATATCCTCAAATACATAAAATATGGTGTTTTAAGCCAAGCCTTTCGGTCACTCCACCGCCCCAACAGCAGCAACAAGAAGAAGAAGGAACCTCTCACGACGACAAACCCAAGCTCATAACTAGTGCTTCTAACCCATTTGTGAAGCACTGCGTCAAGCTTCGCAACTCCTCTTCCTATCGCCGTACTCACGCTTCTGCTCTCGTTGTCGGTGCTACCCCTATCAGGTCTCTGTTTTTCCTCTGCTTTTCTTTGAATGCTCTTTTTCTGCTTTTCCTTTTGGTGGGTTGAGGTACTTTGGCAGTGACCCTTTTGCAATTTTGCTAAGTCTTTGTTAGTTGCATACGGTTTTTAAGCTACATCGCCTTCAAAATTCCAATCTTTCAAAAAAATTAATTAGTGAGTTTTTGTTGAAATATTGTGCAACTTGCGGAACATGTTATCTCATATAATGTTAATTTGGTCATTAATAAACACAAGCTACAGAGCATGCTGTGAAAAGCTTTACATAGAAACTTGTGGAAATAAGGTAAAAAAAACTTAAAGAAGTCATAAGCTATTTCATTAGCCAAGACACGTTCCTGTTATTGTGCTTTCACTAATTATTCATCTGATAACAGGTACTAAACTTCAAATTACATTGTCCTATCTAAGCTTAAACAGTTTTAAATTATATGAATAGTGGAAACCTATGCGGTTGAGCTCAAATCCTCAAAGTATTATTCATTAAGTAATGTACTGAAATAAATTACCTGAACCTTATTCTTTGTTTTCTTGTCTACATTTTAGGATATCACTTCAATATGTACAAAACTACAATTTCAGGCAGAATATGGCTTGATTCATCCCTTTTAGTTCTTAAGCCAGTTAGCATGGACTTATTTTATATGGATCTTTTCTCTACAATTAAAGTATGGATGATATGTATGACTAAAATTATGGAATAAAACTACATGGGTGAATGATATATAATTGTTGTTTGCAGAGAAATCTGCAGGTTTCAAGAGTCATTACAAGATGAAAGTGTTTCAATGGATTGTTTAATTCTTCCTGACAAAGCTGAGATTCCTGATGGGTTGGATAAATCCACTGCTTCTATTGTGCGTGTGACCTCCACAGTGATGAGAAAGCTTTCAGGGCTGCAAACTACTGACTCTCTAGATGCAATTGCTCTTGTGAAAATTCCTGCCAGTTTTTTCAATGTTGATGATGATCAAAAGAACTACCAGAAATGGTTTCCATCTGTTCATCGGATATTAGTCCTTGATGGGATTCAGGTGATACATAATGTCACTTCTTGACTTTACCATTTCGAGTCTCTGAATGTTCACTTGATCATCTTTCTTGTTGATGGTTGCACCACTGTTCCTGGTTTGACCTATTTTTGTCAATATTGCCACTTATTCTATGTAGTTATTTTTTGCACTTCTGATTAATGTAGGACCCTATATACTTATTGGAAACATCACAAACATAAATTGAATTACCAAGCTTTCATAAAAAGTTTAATCATTGATGTTGTACAATCTTTATCAATGATTGTGTTCTGGGTAGAATATGAAACATAGCTCTAGTCTACATTCTAAATTTTGAGAGAGAAAATAATAAAATTAATATTTCAAGTTCATGTTCCTCAAATGAAGCTCAGAATCATTTCCAGTTCTCCATAGCCATTGCTCCCCTCATTTTGCATATAGGATACAGGAAAGTAGAACATTCATGGACTTCAATTACGATAAGGGCTTGAATAATCTGTTTGTCATGTGTTATTTTATTTGAATGTTTCAAAGTGTAAACATTGAGAGAATCCTGTTGGTATCAAAAACTTCGTGTGCATTAGTGATATTTGAGAATTGTTTTCTGCAGGATCCTGGCAACCTTGGTACATTGCTCAGATCAGCTGTGGCCTTCAGATGGGTAAGGAATTATCTTCCTCCCCTGGGCATAGGTTCATGGAGCATTGTTTTCATATCATTCTATTGATCCTCTGTGCGTGATTTTCTAACCCTGTTTTATGGACATGGTACATGATTGCTACATTAAACTTTAACTAGTTTCAGGGAATGGGATCTTCTCGTCTAAGAGTTCCTGATAAGGTTTTACTTGTTTTAATTGATGTCTTACATTTCAAACAAATTTTTAGAATGTTACGCTTATTCATAATTCTTTTAATCGGCACATTCGTTTGTTTGCATTGAGAGACGTACGGAATCAATTTACAACTTAATTCTCTCCTCAATAGGAACTTCCTCCCATTGTTGTCAAACTCAAGGATAATAAAAGAATAGTGGGTACAAGATCATAACTCGAGGATAAAGAGATTGACAAAGATAATAAAATCCTTTCTAGAATGCATAAATATACATAAATAATAGCATAAAGAAGCAAAATAACTAATAACTCTTAATAAGTCAACAGAAATTACTAGACTCAAACAAACAACATACAGCAAACACCAGATGCAAAAACACTAAGAAAAGATGAAAAACATAATAGATCTACTGTAAATTGTTGTTTATAGTGTTAAGAAATTGTTGTTTATAGTGCTAAGAAGTAGATTTTAAACCTAATTCAACCTTACAAAACCGACTTATAAGATAAGCTTTGTACTCACTTATATAATATAAACTCGCTTTATTTATAGTCCATGTGAGACTTCTAACACACCTTCCTCATGCTTATACATATACATTTCGTGCATAAAACAATAGATTTAACAAACATCAAATTCTGCTAGGATAAACTCTAACTTAACTCTGATACCATGTTAAAAGTTAGATTTTAAGTTTAATTGAATCTTATAAAATTAGCTTGTAAAGTGAAATTTGTACTCACTTAGGTATTGTAAACTCGCCTTATCTTATTTTTAGTTAACGGGAGACTTCCAACAATTAGGATAAAAAATTCTGTAGGATCTCCATTTTAAAATCTTTCTAATTATTTCAACATAGTTTGTTTCATATTTGAATATTATAACTAAAATTCCTTTTGTAATTTTAATTCAAACTTGACATGTTTGCATGTGACAGGATGGAGTTTTCCTTCTTCCCGGCTGCTGTGATCCATTCAATGAGAAAGCTCTTCGGGCTAGCCGAGGTGCCTCCTTTCAGATCCCTGTTGTTTCTGGCAGCTGGAATCACGTGGAGTCTCTCAAAGAAGAATTTGAAATGAAGTTGCTGGCTGGGCACCCAGAGCTTGGAGAGTTGCTAAAGCCAGTGTGCTCTCTCTCTCAAACCTTGTGTGATTCCTTATCAGA
The DNA here is from genome assembly GCF_029865625.1 of Vigna umbellata. Classification (NCBI taxonomy): domain Eukaryota; kingdom Viridiplantae; phylum Streptophyta; class Magnoliopsida; order Fabales; family Fabaceae; genus Vigna; species Vigna umbellata. Next base: position 82,693,454 of record NC_142165.1, on the reverse strand, counting down.
TACACCATTGTGTTTGGTTTTAGGAAGTGAAGGAAGTGGCCTTTCAGAAAAATCCCTGCAGGCTTGTGAACTTGTGAGCATTGCTATGGCCGGAGAATACGAGTCGCTCAATGTCTCAGTTGCAGGTGGAATTTTCTTGTACATGCTACAACCAAAGAATCGATGATTTTGTATTTATTGTCTCATTTAAGTTCATCATAAGCTTCATCGTCTTATGCTGATTGCAAATTTTCTCCTTTTTTTTCATCCCTTCTTAAAATTAGAACTTAAATGTCATTTAAGTTATGAAATGAGCTCATATTGAATTTGATCTCTTCAAGTTTTCTGTTTTTAATTCTTAGTATTTGAAAGAACTGTTTCTATTCTGTTTTTCCCTAATAAATATATTTCATTTTAGAAATCTTAAAAGGTATCACTGATAATAGTATTACAAACATGAATATTATCTGAATTCGTCCTTATATAAATAAAGAATTTCGCATAATATTCAAATTGATATAGGTAATATGTAAGTTTTAAATCATGAACATTGACGAGGGCTTTTATACCCGTTTCTATTTTTATTTACTAAAATGCTTTTAATTGATTTTACACATTATTTTAAAGTTTATAAAATTATTTCTTCTTTTTTATACTTCTTTATTATAAAATCATATTTTTTTGTTTATATTTTTTAAGAAAAATATTATATATATATATATATATATATATATATATATATATATATATATATATATATATATGAGTGTGTCTAAGAGTGTGAACGGGTGTTTTATTCAAGAAAAAAAAGGATATAATCTAATATTAAAATACGTGTAAAATTTATTATGAGAAAACTTTTGCCGTTTATCATTAAATATTTTCAATAACTAGGTTTCTATTTTTCAAAGGTGGAAATAGACAAAATATTTTATCCAAGACTAAAGTTGAAACCTATTTTTTCAAAAAGAAAAATAAATTATCTTTTTCATTTTTTAGTATTTGAAATATATGCATGTCTTCTGTATAAAAGGGAATTTTTATGTTGGTATCTCTTAATTTCACTTTTTAGTTTTACTTCATTTTGAAATTTTGTTTTGTATTGTGTTCAAGGATAAAGAAATAGTATGTATTGTTACATTTGACCTAGTATTACAAATCTGGTATGTAATATAGGCTCTTTACTGTGCATGTTAAACATATTAGTTAGGCTTTTACTTCCTGCACTATCAATGTTTGTTAACACCACCAAATTTTCAAAATGACAATTTTATCTTCTCGAAAGTGACTTCTGAAATATAAGTTCTGGAAACTTTTTGAAACAATTGCAGAATTTTTAAAATAAGATTTCTAGAACGAGAATTTTAAAACAATTTTTGAAACTAGATTTTGAGGAATTTTCTAAATAAATTTTTTTCAAAACATATAAAATATATTTTGGAACAGATTTTCCAAAATAGGACTACTGTAACAAATTTTTCGGAATGCATATAATATTTTTTAGAATAAATTTTTCAGAATACCACTACATGAAATGTGTTTGGTACATGGAATACATTCTAAAAAGAGTTGTTCAGAACGAGTTTTTTTCTGTATTTGTTTTCTTATTTTTAGCATTTTGGTCTCTTCCTTCTCTGCAACAAAGTAACTGTAGAAGCGATGGTAACAATGATGGTATCATGCAGTGATAAAAGATGTTTGAATCTTTTCTATTGTGAGGGTGCAAGAAACAACAGCATATTAGTTAATGGTGTAAAAATCACAATCAAAATCAATGATTTCATATTATCTGCATAAAAAAAGTTTAAAAACAAATCATTAGATCATGTTTTTCCGTCCATAAACTGTTATAAAACGTTTGGTTCCTAAATTAAATTATAAAATATTTAATTCTTATATTTTATGAAAATAAATGTAAACATTCTTCTCAAGCAATGATATGTGAAATATATTTATGTGACAAACAAGATTTCACATTAAACCAAAATATATTTTTCATATACTGTTTGTTAAGAATAATGTTTTATAAGACTCTCATAAAATACTAGGACAAAATATTTTATAATTTAGTTTATAGACTAAACACAATTTTTATAATAGTTTTAAAATAGAAAATATTTGTTTTATTTCTGAACAATATCTAACCTTTCATAAAATTCATTTTTTCATCTTCCAATATCTGATGATGTAAGGAGGAATAATGTGTCTATTGCCCCAGCACAAATGCTATAGAAAATTCCTGAACGATAAAAGTTTTTTTCTTTTTTTTCTGAAATTCCTTCTGAATCAATCTTTTTTATGATGTTGGATTGGGCAAGAATAAAATCTTGAAATATCTGTATGAACCTTAGGCTTCTTTTTATGTGCCCTCAAAACACAAGAATGTTGTATAAACCAAAAATATCATTTTGGCATCTTGGGCCTCAATACTTAAGCCCCTTATTGTAGATAGGTTGAAAGAATTTCCTTAGCATATTTGCAATAGTGAAATATTAGATTTGGTGGTCCTCACAACAAGAAACAATGATCTTGTAAAGATGCTTTACATATGATTTATTTAATCAATTTTCCTTTCTCTTTTTTTATATGTGATTGAAAAATAATATTTTGATACGTATAAATATTTTATATTCATTTGATACTATATTTTTTAAAAAAAAATATAAAAAATACTCTTTTATAATTATTTTATTTTTATACCGAATAAATGTAAAAATGTATTAAAGTATTATTATTTTATATGATTATACATAGTCCGCAATTTTTATGGCACTCTGAATCATCATGACTTTGATTTTTTACCTTTTTAATGTGCAAATATAAACTAATTATGAGCCACTGGATTTTGAAAAGCACCATCTGCAGTTTAGGTTAAATAGCACTTGTATCCATCATATACTATGAGCAAACATACTTCTTATAATAATGTGAGGATGACAAAATATTCATATTAACTATTTGGGCAGTTTTCTTTGCTCATGACTTACTTTTTTTGGCTGAGTTATATTCATATAAGGTCAGTTCTGAATGTTAACAACAGAATGGTTTAACAAAGTGTACGAGTCTTTTTGGGAACAGCCTTGCAATCCATATTCTGATATTGGCCCTTGACTTGAAACTAGTTGATTCAAAGGTTAAAAAAAGAGTGTGATTTTATGTTTCATGTATTCTGACATATGGAAGTTAATAACTAAGATGAACTTGGACAAATATTATTTGGTAAGTTTTCTTTGTCCATTGAGTTACTCTTTTACTCTCAAGTTGTATTCAAAATTAGGTCAGTTCTCAGTTTTAGTAACACAAAAAGGTTTGACAACCAAGAATGATAATTTTTTTAATAATTTATTTTAAGATATAATATTATGTTATAAAAAATTATGTTGAAATGTTTGAAATATAAATTATAAAATAACTTCTTAGGATGTGTTTCGTGAAGGAGAAATAAGTTGTCATTTCATTCTCATTAATTTTAAAAATCTATGAAGAATTAAAATATGGTATTGCAATTTGACCGTTTTCTTCGTTGAATTTTTTTTCTTTTAAGAAAACTGTGCATCTTTCTAATAATGCAAATTGTTTCTTTTGACCGAAACATATATGGATGTTATTTAATTTCATTTTTTTTTGTCTTTCATAATTGTGAAACTTGAATAACTAAAGGTATAATTAAGTTATGTACTCTCCCTCTATTGTTTTATAGTAGTCGTTTAATTCTCTTACCTAAATTAAAGAAATTGTTTAATTTTTCATTTTAATATAATTTTAATTGAGTTATCTATTATTATCTTTAGTTTTTTAATATGCATTGTTTTCTATATCTGTTATTATAACTAATTTTTCTCTCTAAATTAATTAAATTAAAAATATAATTGGCAAAAACTATATTATCTTATATAATATATCTATGAAAAAGTTATATCTATCTACAATACATATAGAATATGTAACATGTCTATGTAGTAGTTTTACCGGATCAGAATGTGATATGATATACTGCTTTAAAAAAATGTAGGGTATTTAATCCTAAAAGAACAAGTCTTATATTCTTTATCGTCCAAAATTAGTACAATGAAGTCACTTTTGTCTTGCACTAGATTTTATTAACATATTAATTTGCTAAGAATTAATGGTTTATATTTATTATCTTTACGTTAGTTGTGTGCAATTCTTTTACTAATCTTATTGTATCCAACATTTTCTTGAATACATTGTGTTAATAAATATTAGATAATACTAAAGATAAAAAGATCATTTTAATTTTAAAGAAATTAAAAATATATATATAAAAACACAATTAAAAACATTTATTTTATTATAATTAAATAACTATGTCTAAAATAAAGTGTTGAAAACCTTCTCACTTATTTTACTTGGTCAATAAACATTTAGAAAATAAAGAAGAAACCGGTGCTATCAATTGATAATGAAAGTTTTGACTAATTTGTAGGAAAATTGTTCATAACATTGTAACTTATAATTAAACATAATTTTTTTTATTACTTGATAGGTAAAGAGCCTTTATTGGTTACGACTAAATCTATGCATTCATGTATTTTAATATTTAAAAAAATCATGCGTCTTTAAAATCATGCGCCTTTATAAGACAAAATTTATTATTTTATTAAGATTTAATTTTATTTCTTTAAAAACATACTTATGTTTAAAGTTTAGCATTATTTACAATAAATATTATGAGAATAATTTAGAAAATACGAAATACCTTCAATAAATTTAACTAAACTTTTTTTCCTTGATAAAAAAATATTTTTTACTTTTATTTTAATTCAAAGATATTATATATTGAAAATTTCTAGTCATACTAAAGGGTCTCATAGAAGAAAATGCTATTATAGTTAGAAAATATCGTCATGTCAGGAACAATAATTAGATTTGATAATGCATTGAATCTTTATTGACTTTATAGTAATTATCTTAAAAATAATATGAATTACAATTTTTTATTTTACACCAATATCAATGTATTATTATTAAATTTTAAAATAAAATTTTATTTTTAATCACACAATATAATAATAACTATTTTTAATAGCAACACACCCTTTAACACAAAATTCAAATAAATGTGCACAATAAATTTAGTTTAGCATCATATAACTTGCATCTACAAATATTCAATAAAATTATTATGATTTCACATGTAACTTTTTAATAAAAAATAAAAATAATAACTATCAAATTAACTATTTATTATAATACTTTTTTACCTTATTTTTTTCATATTATATTTGAAATTTTGATATATCATCCGTAAAAATCAATAGTTATCTAGTGTATGCTATTAGATAATGAATTATATATTGTTTTTAATATTGTATACTATGACGACTATAATTATTGTATATATAAATTGTAAAGTTTTCTTATTAACATGATATATGCAATTCATAAGTTTTTTCTCAATCGTATGCTAAGTTAAATTTAAATACATTTCAGTCTTTATCTTTTTCCTAAAGTCCATCTTGTCCTTATCTTTAAATCATTCATCTTGGTCACTGTCTTTAAAAATCTGAGCCAACATTCTAGTATCCCATTTTAAATAACTTAGTCAATTATTATTATTAAACTTATCAACATAGAAATTGGAGCCAGAGTTGGTCAATAGATACTTGTATTGTGTAAATCATTGCTGAAATTAATTTATGGAAATGAAAATCAAATAACTCAATCAATGTATATTACTGTTAAATTATCTACATCAACATTTATATTATTATGGATTTTGAATCATATAAAGTCTCACATCAAATAAAATAAAAATTAAACATGAATTTATATACACATAAAATATATTATTTAATAAATTTTTTTTTAAATAATATAAAAATAAATTCGTGAAAACTTGATTCTGAAGAATAGTTATACTTTTCTATATAGATTAATAGTTTTATTTCTGAGACAATTTTTTAGAACTCTGAACTAATTCAAAACACAACTTATCTATATGGAAACTAAGTGTTTAAACCAAAAAACGCCATGAACATGATAAAAGTTGTCTCAAGAGTGAGTCCATTCTTTTAGGTTTCCATCATACCCAATTCATATGCTATTCTTTTCTAATTAAGTTTCTTATTGCATAAATTTCAACTGATATGCAATCCTTTCAGCAATATAAAAATGTTAAAAATATGAAAAAAAAAACGTTTCTCTCCCTATAAATTCACCTCCCTGGCACATATTCTAAGGTCACGCATATCCAATTGGCAAGTTTGAAGTGATTACAATGTCTATGTTTCCTGTACATAATTGAATTGAACTAACAGTCAAAACCAAAATATATTATATTATATATATGTCAATTGCTAATGTTTGAAGGTCAAGGTAGAATATATATTTTATTTACAGTAATATTATAAAAAACGTGTGGACTAAACGTAAAATATTGAATAAGGTTGAAGATGAAGGTAGAAAGAGTTCATTTAATAGAATATTATAAAACCGTTGTGACTAAACGTAGATATACATATGCATGCAACAAGTCTTGTCAAAGAAAGAACATGCCTTTAAGATATATTTAATGGATGCTTCAATGCTTTGTGGTCTAATCATCTATAAATTGGACCAACATATAGTTTACTTTTTGTTTATTAAATTATCAACTTAAAGCGGATTAAGCGAATATAAGTCCGTTCCTAAAGGATCAAGCCAAACAGAACTTTCGCAGATTCAAGCTCTTCAATAAGGCTGCTGCTGCAGTCAGCAATAGGAGGCTAAAGCGCAACAACATATTATCTTAAACATTAATAAGCTTGTCTTTAAAACTTTCTTTAACTCTTAAATTTTAGTGATACCAAAATGGATTCTAATCCGTTAACCAATTCGGTTTACTATGGGTTTGAGTCGAGTTAGGTTTGAAAAAAATATAATTTTATTTACGCGAGCTAGTATTTAATCCAATTCACTTAGAATCCGACTTACTTAAAATCTAGTTCACTGGGTTGAACTCATGGTGAACCGGGTTGACTCACCAACCCACCTAATTTAATTTAATTATTTATTATTTTGTGTTTCAATATTATTAGTTAGTAATTTTTTTATTATATTATAGATAGTAATAAAAAAGATATTTCAAGAGAGGAAAATATTATAGATTTATCTATTTAAGACTCTAATATTATAAATAGACAAGTGAGACAAAAATTTAACAATATTAAAAACTTATTTGTTCGCCTTTTGTACATGTTTTTGAATTATTGTATGATACTTTTTTTGTTTTTAATTATCTTTGGAGTTTAACATAGTTTTAGAGTGACATTTATTTAGATTTGAATTATTTTTTTTTATTTAAAAGAAACTTATAATTAAATGAGGCAGTGAACTAATCTGTTTAACCCACCAATCCGTGGTGGGTCGAGTCGGGTTTGATTTTTTTCAGCTTGCTAATAAGTTAACCGGGTTGGGTTAACTCACTAAATGACCAACTGATGGTAAACGGACCGGATCAAACCAGATTACCCTTTTAACAACTATACTAAATTTTTAACAAAATTAAAATATATCTCATATAAAATAACTATACATATATAAGATAACTATATACGTTTTTCTTCAACTGTTTTAATTTATTTCAAGAAAGAAAGAGCATGTCAAATAATAGTTTTACTTAAATGTAGATTTGATGACGGTCTTTTCACTCCAATCAGTGCATCTGTATTTTTAGTATTATTAATTGATGGGTTAAATAGGTTAGTAATACGTGTCAATAATTTTGCTATATATGTATGGCAGACTCTTTTGAAGTAGAAGGTCTAGTTCAGCCATTGACCACTCTACCATGGTTCAGAGAGAATATTGAAAAACCAAGCCACCAAATTCCATGGACACAACATTGAATAACCTAATGAAATTATAGACTAGGTTCCATATTAATTTTTTTTTTCTTTTCTTTTTGAGTGCTCATTACTATAGTTTGAATGTAAACGGTTTATAATATACAGCATACAACGAAACCATTGAATGCATGGTGCTAAGTCAAATTAGAAGACTCGTGAAACGATTTCGGCCAAAGATTTTTAAAAAAATATTATTCCACCTTTAAATTCATACAAGTGGGAGTCAATATATAATTAAAAATATTTAATTTCGATAAATTGTTAATAAACTTGAATTACAGATTTGACACTTATTTTTAATTCAAAATCTGAAAATATAAATTAACAAAAAATCAATCCTCAAGATAAGGATAGAAGAAACAATTGTCATTAACATGAAGAGACTTTGACTGCTGCAATATTCCAAAGTCCTATTTATTCTATTATAATGCAGAATAAAATTATAATAAACAATCAATTAAGAAAAATAAAAGTAATAACAGAAAACACGTGTTATTATGTATTTCAAATTAATATTTTTTAAATATTGTTTTAAAATTATTCTAATAATTTATGTCATTTTTACTATGTACATATATTTTGTTAGAGATCAGTGTGGGAAAGGGCCATAAGTGTACGTCTGCCATTTGTTGCGAGAGAGTGTGAATTTAAGTATATATATAAGTTCCCACATTCTTGCCTCTCACATAATCCGCATTCTACAACTTAATTTAAGTTTTTCTTGTATAATTAAACTTATTTTTACAATATACGTAAATAGAAACTTAATGAAATTTGTATAATAAAAGAATATTACTTCTATATCCAATCCATATTTTAATAAAACCGATACACCAATTAATAGTATGAAACAAACAAATGTATAACGCTTTTTTCTACCATAATTTATGAGTATAAGATTTGTAATACTTGTTGAGAAAATAATAGAACTATTCAAGTAAAATTACAACTCCAATTATAAATTCTCTATAAGTATATGTAGAATTTTCCAAAAGAATTTACGGGAGAAGGAAAAAATGAATTAATTTGTCTGTAAGATAAAATTTTAGTTTATGCATAAACTAACTTAAAAGTTTTCTGATGTAAATATTTTTTAAAATTTATTTATAAGCTATTTATAACTCTAGGAAAATTGATTTTTTTTTTCTTTTTTCATATCTTTTTATTCTAAAAGTATGATGAGCTCTTTCAAATAGGTCCAAAATATCACGTAAACAATTAAAAAGTATTTTGGGGTGTTAAAATTTGTAATAGGTGTACAAAAATATAGAGATTCCAAATACATAAAATATACTAAAATTAAAAAATATTTATTTTATTTATATTAATTTAAATATATATGAAAAATATTTGGAAGATAAAACTTATCTCATGCATAATAAAATAATAAACTGTTTAAGGTTTGACTAGAATTTCTAATCTATTATATATATATATATATATATATATATATATATATATATATATATATATATATATATATATATATTCGTTTATATGTGTGGAAATGAGAAAATTTAAGACTAAGATTATAATATATTGTTAGTGAAATGTTATTCTTATGATTTATATAGTGTTTTCAACATTATATTATATGATAATATGTGTATTGAATAAGGATTTTAAAAGAGATTATTTAAACTTTATTAATTGTTGGACTCACGTAAAAGAAGATAATTAGAATGTGAAAGTCAATGAAAGTTTCTATGTTATCAAAAAGTGGTATGGAAGAAAAATCATGTCTTGCAAATGATACAGAAATTTATCTTTTCATATGTTTGGTAGGTCATGCAGTGTCCAGTATGAAACTGTATTTGGTAGGTCATAAACAAGACTTAATTTTTGAGACCGAATAGAGTTTGAGTTATTTTTCCAAAATCTATTATTCAGAATATAAGACAAATGCATAATCTCTAAAATTTAATTCAACATATAAATATTTAGGAAGTAGATCATGTTATCATAGAAAAATGTATAATGATAAATAAATTTGTACATAGTTGAAGTGTGGTATGAAAAATGTCGTTTAAGTTTATTCTCCTATTATATATATATATATAGTTATCTTGCATTTTGTGTTTGTAGTTTGTTTCTGTTAGAAACATGATACATAGAATCAGACAATAGTGTAAGAGAAGTACACTACAGGTAGGAGAATCTAATGCTGTCACCAGTAGAAGATTCTTATATGAACTTTGTTTATACTCCTACATACATAATTTTTGTAAATCGATTTTAAAAACAATTAACTCATGAAAAATATAAATATATTAATACATATATAGAAGTTTTCTACAAATGTGAGACGATGGTAGATGAGCTGTTAAACAATACAATATTAGACGACTAGTTAAACGATTAACGTTAGATGAATGATATAACACTTAATAGACTGATAACTAAACAAGTAATAATAATAGTAATGTGACATCATGCTTGACGTGTTATAATTGCTATCTATTCTTTACAATTAAAATAAAGCCAAAACCTATCAATCTGAAACAATTTGTACAAAAATCTAACGTTAGAATTGGGTTTAATCTTCATGCAGAATACTCAAACAATAAGGCCAAAATTATACCTATTTAATATATTGTACGAAGTATAGGGTCTGGGAACTTTCTGTTCTCTTCTTTAGTTTTCATCTTCAGATTCTACTTTTCAGAACCGCGCAAAACAGCATCCCAACTCTTGTCTCTTCCTAGTTACTACTATATGTTACATCAACATCTATTTTATGATTTACTTATTCCTTTCATTTCTTTGAGAAAAAAACTAAAATAATTTAAAATAACATGTAAAGATTAAAATATTTAAAATTCAATAAATAATTTCAGTTCAGTTTTTTAGTATATTCCCAAGCCTATAAAAAAAAGCTACAGCAAGTTTATGAAATTAACCACGTGCTTAATTTTTCTTACTAAAAGTGATACAACGCAATACATGATTGGTGAAAAATGTTACTAGATATATAAAGACAGAAAAGAAAATCATTAGTAGTCCTTTCATTTAGTTATAAATGATGTCTTCTATTTTCTAGACGGAGGAATAGAAGCTAGCAAATAGAAAAAATAAATTAATTACGGTTATATACAATACTAATAAATAAAAATGTTTTTATGGTTGATGTTGATTTATTAAACATCGTAGCCTAATTTAATAAACAAATTTATAAAGTAAGATACTTAACAAAACAAGATATACATTTTATTCAAATCAATAAATAAATATTATAAGAAGTTTTTGCAACATTATTCACAATATCAAAAGTATTTTATATTTATTAGTTAAGAAGTTATATTTATAGTTTTGATCTCATCATATGTCTATATTCATATTATTCCTCTCTAAAAGACCCGTTCAACTAACTTTATACCTCCACAAATATATCACAAATACGTTCTTAAATACCATATTAGTTAATGTGTTTAACCTTATAAGTGTTGAATCCAACAATAATTAATTAATATATATATATATATATATATATATATATATAAGTTTTTTTATCATCTCTAATAATCTATTTTAATTTCTATCATATTTAGTAAGTTTAATTGTTATAATCATTTTTGTAGTTTTGGATATTAAATTTAAAGTAACTCTCCATTTAATGGTGAGAAATGTAAAAGACATTATATTTTAAAAACAACTGTTAACAAAACGATGAAGATGAAGTTTTTATGATGTCCAAATCAAGTCAAGAGAAATCAAGATTCAAGAAGAAGATGGTATGAAGACTTGTATTGCAATGGAAAGCTTCTGTAATAATTGTAATTCAGTGTCTAGGACTTAGATTTTCAGTGGTTTTGATTCCATGTACTTTCATATTATATAATTGATATCTAGAGTCAAAATCGCACTATTTTAATCGATTAAACATAGTGTTAATCGATTAAAATAAGTAAAAGCTGAAAACTCAATTTTTTTCGATTTAATAGATTAAAATAAATTTTAATCTATTAGCTAATCGATTAAAATACATTTTAATCGATTAAAAGTGACCGTTGGAGTTTTCTAGTTGTTAAAACTAGTCGTTGTACTCATTTTAATCGATTAACACTAATATTAATCAATTAAAAGCGTTAAATGGCTGGAAACGAAGAACGGAAGAGTATTTGCTTGAGTCTATAAATAGGCTTTCATTTTCCTTCAACATCAACTCTTCCCTTGTGCTTTAGTACTCAGAAATAATTGAGATTTGTGTGTTCTTGTTCGGCTTGTGAAACTCATGTATGTGGAGCTGGTGAAGTGCTGCTGTGGGTGGTGACAGAGAAAATAGTCGGTTCATCCTTGGTGTGTTTGAAGAGGTGTTCGGAAGAGGAAGTTCATCCTTCGTGAAGTATTCGGAGGAAATGTTTCATCCTTTGTGAAGACTCAAAGGAGGTGCAGGTTCATTTCTTGTGGTATCAAGAGAAGTGGTTTCTAAACTTTCACAAATTATTTATTTGTGATTGTAATTTGTAATTGTTTTGTGAGTAGTGAACTGTTTATCTTGTATTGAGATAAGCGACTAGACGTAGGATTGGTAAGATCCGAACTAGGATAAAATCATCTGTGCAAATTTCTCTCAACTTTACTTTCTTTATTTGTCTTTATTATTTGCTTTGTAAGTTTAATTGAATAGAAATTAAAAGACACACGTTCGTATTAAAAACCCTCTTAGTTTGTTATTCCACGCTAACCATTCCGCTACAGCTGCTCTGACAACAACATCATATCTAAATTGATTGTAAGTTACAAGGAATATAAATAATGTGACATTCATATGGATGGTGTCTTATAATTAAGGATGAATTTTTGTGTATGTAAGTTATTAATTTGATGTTAGGAGCACTTAAATTTATATATATTTATTTCTTTTATCAACCGATGCAGAAAGTTGGAAATATCTTAGTAAAAAATCTTAATCATATAAACTTTGCATTCTTCATATATGCTAAACTTCCAAAATGATAGCGACAGGTGTTGTCTTTACGTTCTGAAGGAGCATTCAACTCCACCATATTCCTTGCATTATTTTTCATAGGTACTATTATGAAACCAAATTGTCAAACTGTACTTGTTAAGTAACTATATGTTTCAAATTTCATTAAGATTTTATTTGGAGAAACATCTTAAGTATTTATGAAAAAGGAAAAAGTCAAATAAATACTCTTTTTTTAATAGTTAAAAGTTAATTCAAACAAGTTAACTTTTAAAAAATTAGGTTAGAGTAATGTTGAATAAAAGTTAAAGTGCATAAGTTAACTTTAATTTACAAAAATAAGATTATCTCATTTTAATTCTATTTTATTCTTTTAGTGTTGAAAGTGTATCTACACGTAACCTAATTGAGAAAATACTATTGTTATCTACAAAGTATATTAATATATAATAAGTATGTTCGTTTTTTCAATCAGAAGAGACAAGGGTTTATAAATAATTAACTTTGTATGATTGACATAAGTTAGTAATTTATAGGTAACCTTTTTTAAAAGAGTAATATAGTTTAACTTAGAAGACAAATTAGAGTACAAGCTTAATACTTGTTTCCTTTTAGCATTTTTTATCCAATAAATCATGGACTTGTCCATATGGTCCATGTTGTGTCATTTAGTCGTTTTCCATTTGTAAAGTTAGACAATATCGATACAAATGATTATACCTATATAAAATTTTTGATATATATAATTAATAAAAATGATTTTTATAATATTTATAACATTTTAGTGGATTTATTTTGTTATTGTTTTTTTCTAGTAAATATAATTAATTTTATTATATATAGAAAAGCTACCTACAAAATAATAGTTATTATATATACTTTATTATTATAATATATTATAAAAATTAATAAAAACATATCTTATAATTATTTTATAATAATTACTGTAATATATATATATATATATATATATATATATATATATATATATATATATATATATATATATATATATATATATATATATATATATATTATCATAAAGAAAAGTGGATGTATAGAAGCACATACCCCTGCCTTTCCAATAATTTATTTTAAAAAGTTACAGGTTAATATTATGTAATAATAATTCAAACTTCGAGAATACTAACTAATTTAGAAATAAAATTTTCAGTAACTATAACTTTGTTGGACTTGATTCAGATTTTTGTTCTGTAATTCATTCGTATGTATATTATTTTTTTATTTTTACAAAATAATTTTTTTTTATATAATCACATTTGCATTTTTGTTCTCTGAGATTAATTTTTTTATTGAAATAATTTGTTTTCCTATAGTATGTGCTTTTATCCTTATTTAAAAATCAAATTATAATTTATAGATGAGTAAAGCTCACTTTACAAGTCAATTAATTTTAGGAAGATAAATTAGATTTATGGATAATAAAGTTTCATAATAAAGTTTGTTAAGTTTATTAAATATATCGTACAACCTGCTGCCCTGTACGTGCTTTAGAATGAGAAAAGTGAATATTAATTAAAGAGAAGATCAACTTACACTTTATAAATAAGCAAAACCCTTATATCAAGTTAGATAGACAAATACACACTAAACATCCTCTTGAATTATCCAAAGAATCTCTTTAGGTAATAATATATACTTAATCATGTTTGATAAATAAATAAAAAGTCGTCTTTATAAATTCTATACCAAACCATTTTTTCTATCTTTTTACTTTTTGATAGTTAATCACCCTTGAACCCAGAGTTCTATTTGCTTTCTCATCAAGAAATTCTCAGTCGATTAAGTATTTGACACTCTATTAACTTAATAACTTAAGTTCTTGATTGTTCCTTTTAACACTTGAGTTCCATTCTCACATCATTAACAACATTCACCTTTTCTAAATGTTATGAATACTTGAAATTCACAATCCTTTAAAACTTCATAAATATCTTATGTCTCAGTCCTTTACTTTCGCAACATTAAACTTGTGCAAATAGCACCATTAATATAAGGCCTTTGGGTCTTTAAAACAACACATCGCTAGGATAAGCTCTAACCATGACTCTGATACCATGTTAGAAATGGACTTTAAGCCTAACTCAACCCCACATAACCGGCTTGTAGGTTTGCACCCACTTATAAAGTATGAATTGATCTTATCTCTAGTCGATGTGGGACTTCCAACAATCAGTAAGGTAACCTTTCTCTTTGAATTCTAATTTATAATTAAACAATTGTAAGAGATTTTTAAGACCACTAAACATGTGAAATTGACTACCACCAAGACAATGCTTTCAAATCTTCCAAACAATACTGTTACCACCATTTCTATACCGCTAGTAGAGCAATCTTTCCCATGAACCAACAATTTTTATCATACATAATCTATTGAATTTTAATTTTTTATTTACACTTGTCTCAACCTATGATGTAATATATTATACTTAAAATGCTGTTGTTGGCCAAAAACATCCAATATCGATGAACGAGTCATTCTCTACTTCAACTCTATAAAATTCCATTCATCCAGTAAAATGTTCATGCATTGCAATTTAGTCATATTAACGTCACTACTATATTGGGAAATTCCACTTTTTATAATAGCCATCTAAATTCAACAAGCATTATTCTCCTAATTAGTGTTGGGACATTCCATTGAAGCATTACTTTTATATGACTAAATTCACTAGATTTCTTATGTTTATATGATATGCTCCAAGATTTACATTCTCACTAGCCAAATCTCCTACTTATATTATTTTTCCGTCAAGATTTCTACCATTTACATAAGCATGTCCCTTTTATAAACTATGATAAACTTTTTTAACAAGATACAAAGGACCTTATTCCCATCCATGAATATGTCTAAAGCGCTCATCATTACTGAAAATATATGGATACTCATTATAATTATATTTATCTATAGGTTACCTTCTACTCCTCTACATTATTCACTTAAATTGTGGATGCCCAAACCTTATATATATTTTCAAAAAACATTAATTCTCCATGCAACTTGGTAACCAACTATCATTTCTAAACAATCTCATTTATCTGCTAGCAATTTACACATCATCTAGATTCCCTATCTTTCTTCTTTACACTAGTGTATATTTGGTGTATTAACTCGTGTAATATGCGTCGGCTTTGAAGAAACCAAAGCATATAACAACGCGATGATATTTTTGAAAATTTTGCGAACTTATTGGTTACATTTTTGAAAATTTTGCAACCTTATTGGTCTTGATTATAAAATAACTGAAGCATATACCACTTTTGACATTTGTTAATGAAGAACATAACCTGAAAGGTGTGCCAAAATTTTCAAAAATTTTCAAAAATCTCGTTATTTTTTTCTTTTGAATAGGACATATGGCATAGGTTATTTGAACAACTATTTCGTATCTACTTTTTGCAGCAGTTCCCTAACTAATTGAGGCCAAAAGGTTGATCAAAATTTCAAAATTGTCCATTTTTTTAGAAAGCTTGGTTATTTGAACAACTGTTATTGTATCTACTTTCTGCAGCGGCTTCCTAAATAATGAGGCCAAAAGGTTAATTGTATATCCCCTTTACATATCACATATCTCACGTCAATCACATAGCGTCAACAACATTTGCAATATTGTAGTTGTACTACATTTTACTATAGCAACACACTTTTCATGAGGGTAGGTTACTGTAGCCTCATACGTATTACTATAACATCATACGTGTTTTACTATAACATTATACTATTTTATTGTAGCATTATACGTATTTTACAATACTCTAAAAAAGTATTTATCAACTTAAATGTAACTATTATCAAGGGTCTTACAATAATCAAAATTTCAAAATTGCTACTTGTTTTTTTTCTAGGAAGGACATATGGTCTCGATTATTTGAACAATCGTTTGTATCTACTTTCTACAACACTTTTATGAATAATTACTGTCATACATCTCGTACAGGTTTATATTTGCAAAAGAAACTCAGGTTACCATTTCACACTTCTCTTCTTCCTTTCTCTGCGAACGAGTGTCGTCGTCTATTACTCGACTCACTTCGTCTCTAAACTCAAAGGTCATCCTCACTGCTCGACTACCATCACTACATCGCACATCATTGTCGCTGTCGTGCTGCGTTCGTTGCTCATTACTGTCGCTACTTCGTTTATCTATATCATTGTGGTGAGCACAATTGTCATTGTTTTTTTTTTGTGTTTGCACAATATTACAGATTTGACATATTAACTCGCATAATATGCTTCGATTAATGTACGCAATTGCAAAATAGTGGTCCGGTTCGTGATTTCGACAGTAAAAAATTCTACGGTGGCTCATCTAAACTACACCCTATCTTTGATTATGGTCATTTTTAGATCATTCCTATGTTGTTTGAGATTTTTCCTCTACAATGAAGCTAAAGCTTAATGATTTCTTTTATATTTTGAAATGTTATGGTCAGTGTAGGTTTTGGGAGCAATCTGGTGTTGGGTAATAACATGCAAGCAGGAGATGAACAAAATGTACTCCCCATGTACTTCTTCATTTTTGGACTGTGCTACTATTGACCACTGGAAAAGGCAAACTTGGTTCAATATAAAAATATTTTTTAGTTTGAGGTTCAATATAAAAATATTTTTTTCAAAAAATCTTTTGGCTTTGGTTATTTCTATAACCGAAACAGAAAATGGTCTATGACAACAGTTCTTCTCATAATTGTTGCCATAGACCCTTAAAATTAAATAATTATATTAAATCATATATAGTCTATTGCCTTGGTTGTTTGTGAACCGAAGCAGAAAAAGGGTTTATGACAATTGTTCTTCTCATAATCGTTGCCATAGACCCAATTTTTTTTTATTGGTTTAGTGCTTTATGTTTTTATAATCAAAGCAAAATGTGGACCTTTTTTCTTTGGTTCATAACCGAGACAAAAAATCTTCCATTTTTTACCTCGTCTTAATATGCATCACTCGTAGAACTGTTATCGATTATTGAAAACAACCACTGCCATATCCATTCTCTATACTAGTGTCACCAACTAATTAACATTTCTCATATGAATTTACCCCCTAAAGTGTCACTAATTCTAGCCTTGTTCCAAATACCGAATCTAAAGAAAACTTCACTTCTTTCTCAGAATGCAATCTTGACATTTTCTATTGAGACACTAGTATAATTTCTACATTGCTAACATACTACTTATTTAACCCTTACAATAAACCTCTATTTGAGATTACTTACCTCTACTTTTATTATGTTATCTATTCCCTTCAATTATTTTTAGTTTAAGCATACTAATCTTTCCTCACTAGTTAAAAATACAACAATTAACAAAATGTCAATACAATGCAAAAATGATATATCCTCCAAGGATCAACCTCTCAATTCCATTTGAAATGTGTGACCTTCAACAACAATAAAAAAATAAGTATATATAATGTTACATCGAAACAATTGTTGATGTAAAACCATCAACCCTAAAGTCAACTCCAAAATCTAAAACTAAAACATTTAGGGCAAAGAAACCTCTTACAATCAAATCAAACATATGTTCACAATCAAATTAAGTACAATATGGAAACAACCATCGAAAACATGTCACATATTATAAATAATGAGATTATCATCAAACCACTCATGTAAAAACGATCAAAACTTTAGAAAGCAAATAATCTTATATTTAGTCATGAGTATGCACCCTCATCACTCCATCAAGATTATTTCTCTCTTAATACAATTTTTTTCACTAACCAAATTAGTATAACTAGACTCAAACATTTATTTACACGCTACAGAAGCACGACAAACCCATAAGCCCCAGATTATCCTAAGAAATAACTTCGCTGATACAAAAATTGTAACGAACCAAATTAGAAAATATCACACTATCAATTTTTTTATCACATGATTAATAACATGTAATACCATGAAATTATGCATATACTTAATATATTTATAGTCCTCCAAGAGTTTGATTCAAATAATTTTCAAAAGAAAATAATTATTATATCCATAGGAAGTACTATCAAATATAATAATATATACATATATAAATATTCTACTTTAACATTCTAAGAGCTTTGTGACCTCATTTCTATTTCCTCCACCAATTGCATCATACTTTGCTCGTGTATAACATAGATCATCGTAGCCACAACCACAAACAAAATGATAAGTTAGTGTAAGTATAACCAAACCTATCATTTATAATATATAATATTATGATGAATTTTAATCCCATGCAACCTTTGCATACTCTCAACAATAATCAAATGTCGAAAAAAACATGCCCATATCAACACAAAGATAACCATAATCCTCATGGCTCACAAGACTTAGAGGAAAAGTGAGAGAATGAGGTGAAGAGAAGGAAAAGTGAGAGAAGGAGAAGGAAGAGGAGGAGAATGAGGAGCCAACAATGGGACGATGATGAAGGGTGATGGAAGTGGTGACGACAAAGCAAGAGGAGGAGTGGATGAGGTATTGGAAGAAGAAAAAATGGAAAGATAAAAGGAAGAAAAAAGAGAGAGGAGGAAAAAGATTTACCAGATTGCAATATTTATCGACAAAATCTTTTGTCAATTTACCAACAAGTTTTATCGATGAATTTTTTCGTTACTAATTATAAACAAAATTCTTGTTTTGTTAATAAAATTTATTGATAAAAATTTTATCGACAAATTTTTTATAGTCATATACCATTGATAATTTTGAATTATCAACGACTTTTAAATATTATCAATAAATTTTAGTTGTCGATAATATCAATAAAGCATCTCGGTAGATCCAGCTAAAGTGCGAGCGGTGTTGGATTGGAAGAGTCCACGTTCGGTCACTGAGGTTCGTAGCTTTGTGGGACTCGCGGGCTACTATAGGCGTTTTATTGAAGGATTTGCTAAGATAGTAGCCCCGCTAACTCAGTTGACTAGGAAGGATCAACCGTTCGCCTGGACTGATCTGTGTGAGGAGCGTTTTCAGGAGCTGAAAGTGAAATTAACGAGCGCTCCAGTATTGATCATTCCGGACACGTCCAAGCCCTTCGAAGTATACTGTGACGCGTCCCATCAAGGGCTGGGCTGTGTGCTTATGCAAGAGAGACGAGCGGTAGCGTACGCGTCTCGCCAACTGAAGATTCACGAGAGAAATTATCCAACGCACGACCTGGAATTGGCAGCGGTCGTTTTTGCACTGAAGATTTGGAGGCACTACTTGTACGGATCTACATTCCAAGTCTTCAGTGATCACAAGAGCCTCAAATATCTATTTGATCAAAAAGAGCTGAACATGAGGCAGAGGCGTTGGTTAGAATTTTTGAAGGACTATGAATTTGAGTTGCTCTATCATCCTGGGAAAGCTAATGTGGTGGCGGACGCTCTAAGCAGGAAGGCAGTACATGTCTCGTTAATGATGGTGAAAGAGTTGCGTTTAGTAGAGAGTTTCAGAGATCTGAGGTTGCAGTTTGAGTTGGAGCCGAGTAGTATCAAGTGTTGTAACCTTAGAATATCTAGCAATATCTTTGATCGGATTAGAATGAAGCAACGAGAGGATGAAGAGCTGGTGAAGATCTTTAGCGCGCTCGGTTCAGAACAAGCCAAAAAGTTCAATGCTGGGACGGACGGCCTACTGCGTTACATGGGTAGGACGTGCGTTCCCAATGATGGCGAGCTGAAGCGGATCATACTGGAGGAAGCACATCACAGTCGTCTTAGCATACACCCCGGTATGACTAAGATGTACCAAGATCTTAGACGCTCGTTCTGGTGGCCTGGAATGAAGAGTGATGTCGCTCGCTTTGTGGCATCTTGCTTAACTTGTCAGCGTGCGAAGGCCGAACACCAACGACCAGGCGGCTTACTTCAACAATTGGAGATTCCTGAATGGAAGTGGGACAGCATCTCCATGGACTTTGTGACTCATCTACCACGCACGGTCAGGAATCATGATTCAATCTGGGTGATCGTGGACAGATTAACGAAGAGCGCCCACTTCCTGCCCGTTAACTTGAAGATGTCAATGACGAATTTGGCTAAGTTATATATCAAGGAGATCGTTCGTCTTCATGGAGTGCCTTCAAGCATAATTTCTGATCGAGACACGAGATTCACATCTCGGTTTTGGCAATCGTTACAAGGCGAGTTGGGAAGCAAACTGCAGATGAGTTCAGCGTATCATCCTCAAACGGACGGTCAGTCCGAACGTACCATCCAGACGCTGGAAGATTTACTGAGGACGTGCGTCCTAGATCACTTAGGCGCCTGGGATGAAGTCTTGCCACTGGTAGAATTCACTTACAACAACAGCTTTCAAGCTAGCATTGAGATGGCGCCGTTTGAAGCTCTTTATGGAAGGAAGTGCCGAACGCCACTTTGTTGGTTCCAGGAGGGAGAGAACGTGCTAACTGGACCTGAGCTCATCCAGCAAACGACTGACAAAGTGAAATTGATCCAGGAGAGATTGAAGACGTCCTTGAGCAGGCAGAAATCTTATGCAGATAGAAGGAGAAGACCTTTGGAGTTCGCTATAGGTGACCATGTTTTCTTGAGACTGAATCCAATCACTGGAGTGGGGAGAGTCGTTCGTCCAAAGAAGCTGTCTCCAAAGTTCATAGGACCGTATCAGATTTTGAAGAAGATTGGACCAGTAGCCTACGAACTTGCCTTGCCTCCTCAATTGTCAAATCTTCATCCAGTCTTCCACGTTTCCCAACTCCGGAAGTACATAGCTAATCCTTCTCATGTGTTGGAGTTGGAGGACATCCAGTTACGCCCAGACCGAACGCTGGAGTTATAGCCAGTCAGTATTGAAGACGTTCGCACAAAGCTACACAAAGGGAAGGACGTTCGTCTAGTGAAGGTAGTGTGGGACGCTAAAACTGGAGATTCAACGTGGGAGGTGGAGAGTGCAATGAGGGACTTGTATCCACACTTGTTTATGGGTAAGTTTTTAATTTTCGAGGACGAAAATTTTTGTAGTTAGGGAGAATGTGAGACCCTGGATAATTAGCAAAGATAATTCTGACACCTCACCACTTATGCACGCCACATCATTTCTCAGCCATTAAAACCCACTCCCTAATCTGATCCCATCCCTCTCTGACATACACGGAAAGCCGCGCCCATCATTTCTCTGAAACATTAAAAACGCACTAAACACTGCATGCACATGCTACCTGTCGCGGGAGAAGTTTCCAATTCAGAGTTTGGTGTGCAGGTGTCAGCTTGGGAGACGTTCGTTCGAACGAACGTGAGTATAACAAAACCAGAATTTTTGAAAACTCTCTCTCTCACCTGCACCACTCATCTTCTTCCTCAGCACCCAAACCCTTCATCTTCTCCAAAAGAACTTTCATCTTCTCTCTACTATTACTCATTCCTTTCAACTCCGATCAATTTTCAGAGACCGTAGGAACGTTCACGGACCAGTGAGCTTCATTTTGATCCGAATCCATTTTGATTCTGTAACCGGTAAGTTTCCAAACCATACCCTAGTTCTGGAGTTACTACGAACCCTGTTTCATTTGCATGCAAGGATATAAACTGAGTTTTCTGAGTTTTCTTTGGTTGGACTTAGTTAAGGAGCGTAAGAAAGAGATTTGGAGGGTAGAAAGTCATAGTTGGGCAGATTCAAGTTATACTGTTAAACGTACACTGCTGTCCAGGTAAGGGAAGCTTATATGTTTAATTTATACTTGCATGTTGTATGATCTGATTTGCATGTATGAAAAGTATGATGTTGAGCTGTTATAAACGAACCCTGTTGCACTGGATGAATATGATTTTTGATTTGGGTGTACTGCTTGTGATTTTGATGTGTATGAAGGATGAATGATTAGAATATAGTTGGATTTGATGATGTGAATTAATGTTATAAAGTATGAAAATGAATGTGGATATGAATTTATGGAGTTTGAATCGTATGAATGATGTTAAAGTTAAGATAGTTGAAAATCTGATTTGATGAATTCCCTATGATAAATTACGATCGTTATCGAACGGTCTTATACCGTTCGGTTTCCATGAAAAAAGACTTAGAGTAGAATTCTTTCATTTGGGAGGAATTCGGTTTGAGAACGAGCGTCCTCATTGAACTACTATGTCTGAGCGTTCGGCTCAGCATAGAGTTGTCGTACGTTTTAAAATTAAATAATACTGAATTAAGTAACGTTCGGTCTTATACCGAACGTTCGTCCTGAGTAGCGTTCGGTCGTATACCGAACGTTCGTCTTGAGTAGCGCTCGGCTTCTACCAAGCGTTCGTCATAATTGATACTCGGTCATCTACCTAGCGTTCATCAAGAATTGGTGCGCGGTCACTTACCAAGCGCTCGTAATATTGAATACCCACTTGGATAAAATAGCGTTCGTTCAAGTATTAAAATATTCATTCCCTTACGTTCGTTTAAATAATAGTATCAGTATTCCATATGCAAACTTCTTCAAAGAAAACTTCTAAATATTATTGATCATCCTTCTTATATTAAGTCTGATCCAAGATCTTTATTTTGAAATCTTTCTAAGTATCAGTATACCTTCCATTGAGTTTGTTTATTTAACTGACCCATTTGATAGTCACGTTCGTCCATCTAGTACCTTATTTGAACGTTCGTCCTAGTTCTTCAAAGGACTGAACGTTTGTCCTCTTGTGCTCTTAAAGTTAAAGATGAGAATGATGATAAATTATAACAAATTACAGTGCGAACACTATATTGAGTGAATCTATGATTATGGATTTTGGACGAGCGTTCCAAGGAGGAACGTCTCATATATGTTGAATATTGAATTGGTAAAGTATAACGGTGGATAGCTAATGCTGGCTTGGTCCATCCTGATATTCCGTGATACTCATCTTCACGTAGAAGGGAGTAGTCATGTGTGGGAATGGCAGGAGGTTCTATTCCTTAGGGGTACTTTGGATAGAGCTAACCTCGAGTGACAACTGTTGAGTGTATCCCAGTTACTACATCACTCGGGTGCAAGGACGCCTGTAGCTAAAAAGTATGTATTCCCAATTATTATACATATTTTCCATTAACTTTACTTTTAACTATATGAGCGTGATGAATTTTAAGCTTTCCACTTTATCAATACATCATCTGAAATATAAAAAGTTTACTTTTAACTATTTTTTCTATAATCCATGCCCATGTCTTTAGTTTGGCTTTCACAAAAATCTCCTCAAGATATGGCCTTTCATTCTTAAAGATTATGTAACACTTTGTACAATATCATAATTTGTTTTCTCCAGTATTTAGCATTAACAATTTGAACTGATTGGTGGTTGTGTAAATCCATATGTGTTATACATTATCATAAAATTTTCACACACACTTAGTTACCTACACTTAAAAAAGAGATAACTTATTGTTTCATCAATTTCTCCACAAAAGGCACATACTATGGATTATCCCCTTTGAAACAAATTATCCTCTTGCACCAAATATCGGAATTATTTTTCACTCAAATCAGTCCCTCCACTCCAAGTTCCATTTACATCCCTATAAATAGAGTTTACATACACCTTGGGTATGTATCTTTTTTAGTTTACATACATAATATATCATTAAACTTCTATAGAAATAAATATTAAAAAGTGGGTTTTTAAGCCTAACTCAACCCCACAAAACCGGCTTGTAAGGTGAGGTTTGCACCTCACTTATATATTATAAATTGGCCTTATCTCTAGTCGATGTGGGACTTCCAACACACCCCCTTCACGCCGAGGTATAGACATCTCGTGCGTGATAGTAGAAATTGGGTGGTCCAATAGCGGCCCGATTGCGGGTGGAATAGAAGAATAGAATGCCCACTTAGAACTCGCTAGGATAGGCACTAACCATGGCTCTGATACCATGTTATGAGAAAAGAAAGGATAGGAATTGTATTTCTTATTCCATAAGAAGAGAGTACAATTTTACATATATATAATTGTTTGAAACAATATATAAACGGAATATAAATATAAAAATAGAATATAAATATATGAAGATAAATGCACAGATATGAATGGAAAATAAATTAAATCCAATATCCCCCCTCAAGCTGCAGCATATATATCCTTAATGCTCAGCTTGGACAACAAAGATTGAAATTGTGCTGGATGCAAAGCTTTAGTATGAATGTCTGCAAGTTATGCTGAAGTAGGAATGGACAGGAGCTTAATTACACCAGCTTGAATTTTATCTCTTATGAGATGACAATCAATTTCAATATGCTTTGTTCTTTCATGCATGGCTGGATTTTGTGCAATTTGTATAGCAGATTGATTGTCACAAAACAGAGAAACTGGTTGTGGTAGAGGTTGTTTCAAATCATGGAGCAAATACAGAAGCCATTGAATTTCACATGTTGTGGAAGCTAAAGCTCTATATTCTGCTTCGGTTGATGATCTAGATATAGTACCTTGCTTCTTGGATTTCCAGCTAATTAATGATGCACCATAGAACACATTAAAACCAGTCACAGACCTTCTAGTGTCAGGGCAAGCAGCCCAATCAGAATCACTAAAAGCCTTGAGAGCATGTTCTGTGTTGGAGGGAAAGAATAATCCTTGTCCTGGATTGTTCTTGATATATCTCAGGATTCTTATTGCTGCTGCATAGTGATCTTCCAAAGGATTGGAAAGAAATTGACTGAGAGTACTAACAGCGAAACATAAATCTGGTCTTGTGTTGGTTAGATATAGTAACCTGCCAAGAAGTCTTCTATAGGCCTGCACATCTGAATAGGGTTTCCCTTCTGTCTTGGAAAATTTTGTGCCTGGCTGTATAGGAGTAGAAACAGGTTGACACCCCAACAATCCTACATCTTCTAGTAACTCTAGAGCATACTTCCTTTGTGACAAATTAATGCCCTGTTGAGATCTTGCAATTTCTAAGCCCAGAAAATACTTGAGTTGGCCTAAGTCTTTAATCTTGAACTTTGCATTCAATAGAGCCTTCACAGTTTGGATTTCCTGGATGTCATCACCTGCCAAAACTATATCATCTACATAAACAAGTAAGATGGTAATATGAGCAGAATCACTTTTGACAAAAAGTGAATAATCTGATTTTGATTGTGTGTAGCCCAAAGAAAGTAAAGTAGTTGTCAACTTGTAATTCCATTGTCTAGAGGCTTGTTTGAGTCCATATAAAGACTTCAACAACTTGCAAACTTGTCCTGGTTTTTCAGATTTATAACCAAGAGGAAGAGACATGTATACTTCTTCATCTAGATCCCCATGTAAAAAGGCATTAGTTACATCTAGTTGATGTAAATACCAATGTTTGGAAGCTGCTAAAGCTAGAACCAATCTTACTGTTGTGAGTTTGACAACAGGTGAAAAAGTCTCAAAGTAATCTAAACCTTGTTGTTGTGTGTAGCCTTTGGCTACAAGCCTTGCCTTGTATCGTTCAATACTCCCATCAGCATGCTCTTTATTTTGTATACCCATTTACATCCGATAGGTTGCTTTCCATTAGGTAGATCAGTCAAAACCCAAGTTTTGGTATTTTCTAAAGCTGCAATTTCTTGATCCATGGCATTTCTCCAACAATCATGTTTGATGGCTTGGTTATAGGTTTTAGGTTCACTAACTTGGGAAAGATTAAGGACATATGATTTATGAAGAGATGATAATGCATCATATGATAGATATGAAGAGATAGGATATAAGGTACCTGTGGATGACTGAGTGGCGGAAGAAGTAGATGACATGTTGCAATGATAGTCCTGCAGATAAGATGGTGTATGTTTTGGCCTAATTGATTTCCTTTGTGGAGTAGCAGTAACAGGTTCAACAGAAACAGGCTGAGAAGAGAAAATAACAGGGTCGGAAACAATAGAAGGAGGAGATGTAAGTGGTAAAGAGGGTTGATCAGTAACTTCTGAGAAAAGAGGTGATGGAGGTGAAATAATTTTGGTGACAAAATTCAAGGAATTTTGTGTATTAATAGGTGAGTGCTTGTCACTAGTAAGAAAAGGAAATATATTTTCATAAAATACTACATTCCTTGATAGAAAAATTTCCCTAGAATTGAAATCTAACAAAAGGTAGCCTTTCACTCCTGTTTTAAAACCCAGTAAAACACATTTTCTTGCACGAGGTTGAAATTTTGTTCTATGAGTTTGAAGAGTTGAAGCATAGCAAAGTGAGCCAAAAACTCGTAAGTAAGTAATGTCAGGTTTAACATTGTGTAACAGTTGAGATGGAGAAAAATATGTCAAAACTTTGGAAGGTAAAATATTAATGAGTTGCACAGTGTAACACCCGAATATTTTAAAGGGTATTACTGATAGTAGAGACTAAATTAATTTGATATCTCATATAAACAATCAAACTTTATTTCAATTACTCCAAAGTACAATACCAAACTTACAAACTTTAAACAATATAGTCTTCACCATTGAAATTTCAACTTATAAATTTTACACAACATAATCTTCCCAATACAAATTTATTCTTTTTACAAAAATCCCTGAAAGTTTTTCCCCGCATCTCTCTCATCTCTAAGCTTTTTCAACCGCCTCTGCAACATTATCTAATCACATATAACATGAGTTATATGATCATAGTACAAACAAATAAGGGTAAGCCAACCATATCATAAAATCATTAAACTTGTAACAAAAATATTAAAATCATGTATTTCTGCAATTGATAAAATATCATTATTCCGATGTCATTAATTCATCATTATCAAAATCATCTTTCTCATTTCCATAAATCTTACAAGTGTACCATGCTTACTCATGAAGCCTTATGATCAGACCGCTCTCTGCCTGCTTCCTTAAGCCTCACTTACATACTATGTCTTACTTTGTGAAGCCTTATGGTCAGACCCCTCTCTGCCTGCTTCCATAAACCTCAGGTGTTACTTTGCTCATACCAAACTCTCATGGTATAACTCGAACATACTACTCCCGGTAGTAAACATCATTTCATAAGTAATGATTTCTCATATCCACTCCAACATTTCATAAAAACCAACAATTCATACCCTCTTATCCACCTAACTCAATCATGTTCATTCTTTAATCATGAATTCATAATAACCCGTTTTGGTATCGATAAATTAAACATATTGCCAGATATCATGCTTCATATTATAAACTCATTTTGCCCATAACGAGTATAACTCAACATATTTTCACCAAACAAAGATCATGGATCAACCAAAATACATCAACATATCTTAGGAACTACATATTAAAGTCTGGGCTCAATGTAATGATAAATAAAATATATATGAAATTTTTACCATGATAATATTATGCATCTACAATCAACTTGTTTTATTTTATTTTCATCCTAATAGAGATTTTTCTTTACCCCAATTGGTCACCGGAGAGGACCCAGATGTCTGAACGCATCAAACTCACCTTCGACGCTAGCACATATGACTAGTCACAACTGACTGGACCAGGCCAGGGCTGCTCTATGATCAGGGATGTGCCAACTCAGGTTTTTAAGGTTCCTCTATCCTACCAACAAAGGGAGGCCTTCAATAATTAACAATTTGTTTATTTAATTTATCTACCTTGTTTTCTTATGCTCTAAATCTTAAAATGCCTAATTTTACTTCCTCTCACAACAACCTCAAACACTGTATATATATTTAATACCCATATACAAGCTATTACAGAACCCTTATTCCAAACCTTCCAACAAGATTAATTTCAGCCAACAAACTCATTCAATAAAATCATCACAATAAACATCCATAATAGAATTCATACAAGATAATTATAAACAATTAACAATAATAAAACATTACTATAAATGGTCATAGAAGAATACAATATTTGACAATCATAAAAATAATCTTAATATAAAAATTCATGGGGAAACAAGAAGTTGAATCTGGCAGAGCCGGTTAGACAACTTCTAATCCATCCACCAATACATTATAATTAAATAACAAGAACAATACATGTCTGGGGAAATAAGAAGTTGAATCTGGCAAAGCCGGTTAGACAACTTCTAATCCTTCCAAAAATGCAATAAAATAAATAAGTAAAGAAATAAATAGTTTGGGGAAACAAGAAGTTGAATCTGGCAGAGCCGGTTAGACAACTTCTAATCCTTCCAAAAATGTAATAAAATAAATACGGAAGGAAATAAAAAGTTTGGGGAATCAAGAAATTGAATCTGGCAGAGCCGGTTAGACAATTTCTAATCCTTCCAAAATACAATAAAAAAAATAAGGAAAACAATAAAATGTTTGGGGAAACAAGAAATTGAATCTGGCAGAGCCGGTTAGACAATTTCTAATCCTTCCAAAATACAATAAAAAAATAAGGAAAACAATAAAATGTTTGGGGAAACAAGAAATTGAATCTGGCAGAGCCGGTTAGACAATTTCTAATCCTTCCAAAATACAAAAATAAACCACTAATAACATACAATTGACATAACATAATCAATATCACATTTTACAACTATCACACTTGGATATTAACACACAAAAAAAAACATATTCTCATTTAAAATTCAAAATCATACAGAAACAAAATACTCCATATTTAAGATTTAAAATCAGACAAAAGAAAAATATAGCATATTCAAGACTCAAGATAATACAAAAAGAAATACTCAAAGTTAGCTTCCCTTACCTCTATTCCAGACTTAGTTTCCTCTTCTCAAACCATTCTCCGGAAACTTCCAGAATTTCCTCTCTTTAACTAGAATTTCCTCTAACTCTCTTCTCTCACAATTTCTCTAGAATTTTGGTGTAAATCTTCAGCCTCCCCCCCTTGGCTATTTATAGCCAAAAATTTTACTATTCATTTTTACTATTCATTTTTACTATTCATTTTTACTATTCACTTTTACTATTCATTTTTACTATTCAAAAATTATTTTTTATTCACCATTCTTATCTCTGAATGATTAATTCTACGTGGAGTGTTCTCTTCCATAATTTATTTTAATATTTTTTTTTAACTATTCACTATTCACTATTCACTATTTACTATTTACTATTTACTATTCACATTTCTAAAAAAAAATCCTAAATAAGTTATCAAAAATTTGAAGCTCTCCCTCTAAAATTACTATAACTTTATATCCAAAAATTTCCATTTTTCTATCCATTAAAATTATTATTACATAATAAAATGTTAAAATTTACTATTATAAATATTTTTTTTTTATGGATCTTACATTTTAACTTACAAATATTTTCAAGGATCTTACACACAGCATAACGAACAGCAAAAGACCAGAAAATTATGGGCAAATGGGATTGAAACATTAAAGATCTAGCAACATTGAGAATGTGTTGATGTTTTCTCTCAACGACTCCATTTTGTTGAGGTGTTTCAACACATGATAATTGATGTTGTATCCCTTTTTGTCTATAAAAATCTGTCATTGCAAACTCATTACCATTATCTGATCTAACAGCTTTTACATCAATGCCAAATTGTGTTTTTATATAAGAAACAAAGCCAATAAGTTGTGATCTTGTATCTGATTTACTTGTCATTAATTTAATCCATGTGTATCTAGACATATCATCCACTATAGTTAAGAAATATTTGAAACCATCAACAGAAGAAGTACTATAGGGCCCCCAAATATCAACATGAATTAAATCAAAAGGAGCTTTTGAAACAGTAGTACTTAATTGAAAAGGTAATTTTCTTTGCTTAGAATAATGACAAGCATCACAATGCGTGTATTTTGTATTGGGTAAAGTGGCATACATGTTGCGTAATTTGGTATAACAAGAAAAAGAAGGATGCCCTAGTCTATAGTGCCAAATATCTATAGAGTTATGTCTTATTCTAGAACAAGCAATAGAATTCTCAGAAGTAATAGCAGCTGGTGAACCAAGGGGTGTGGGTGCAGGAACTATCATGACATACAAGCCATCTCTTTCTTCAGCTTTGCCAATCATCTGCAGGGTTGACTTGTCCTGTATTTCACAGGAAAATTCAGAAATGTTAAGTTTACAAGATAGAGATTTAGTTAACTTTGTGACCGAAATAAGATTGACAGAAAAATTAGGAATAAACAAGACATTATGTAAAGTAAGGCGTGGGCTAAGTGAAACAGTGCCAGAAAAATGAGCAAATGAAGAGTTCTTGTTGGGTAGTGATACTGTAATTGGTGAGATTCTATGATAAGAAATAAAATGAGACAAAGAATTAGATATATGATCAGTAGCACCTGTGTCTAGAATCCATTTGGAATAGATATTACCTTGAGCCTGGGAAGAAGTGGAAGCATTATGAGAGCTCACTAGATTAGTAGAATGTGGGATTGTGGGATTAGATTGAGGAAGAAGTGCCAATAAACCATGAATTTGCTCTTGAGAAAGTCCCAAAATTGCGGAATGTGACTGTGCCGGAGAATTATTATAAGAAGGAACTACTGTAGAAGAATCTGTTGTAACATTGTGGACTCTTTTGGATTTGAGATCAGGTGGTAATCCATGTATTAGAAAGCAAGTATCAATGGTGTGGTTTGTCCTGCCACAGTGAGTGCATTGTCGAGGTGCACCAAACCTTCCCCCTGAGGAACGAGCCTGAGAACCTTGATAACGAGCCTGAGAACCTTGATATGAAGATCTTCCCCGGCCATAATCATTGGCAGGAGAGGGTTTACCTCTGCCATTGAAGGTAGAAAAAGAAGGTTTAGATTGAGAAACTTGTGACGCCATGACTGGAGGTTGAGAAAGAATTCCTGATTGTAATTGTCGCTCATGTTGAATTATCATCGAAAAAATTTTGGGTAAAGAAGGCAAGGGATCCATGAGAAGGATCTGAGAGCGAACAACAGAGTAATTATCATTCAAGCCTCTAAGAAAACAAAGAACACAATCATTTTCACGATATTCCTTCATTGTCTTAGAAACAACACAACAAGAAGCAGAAGATTGGCATTCAGGAATAGGGCGAAAATTGCAAAGTTCATCCCAGAGAATCTTCATTTTAGTGTAATATGCAGTAACACTTAGATCAGACTGATGCATTGAATAAAGATCTTGATGCAATTGTGAAATTCGAACAGAATCACCTTGGGAGAAACGATCTTTGAGATCCTTCCATGCCGTAGCAGCAGAGTCAATCCAAATAATACTTGTAGCAATCTCATGAGAAACAGAATGATTGATCCAAGATAAAACTAGATTATTGCAACGCTTCCATGCTTGAACCATTGGATCTGTACCAGCTGGACAAGGAATGGAACCATCAACAAAGCCAAATTTATTCTTCATTTGTAGTGCCATAGACATCGAGCGAGCCCATCCATGATAATTGTGACCTTCAAGAATCGGGGAAACAAGCACCAATGAAGGATTCTCATTAGGATGAATGTAATAGTCATGTGTTGTATCTTGCAACGATGCGAGAGTAACAGAGGGAGTAGCCATAAAAGGAGAAGAAAAAGGCAGAAAAGCCAAGAACGAAAGGTAGAAAATGAAGATCTGGACAGGAAAAGAATTGGTTGCGGAAGAACGTGATAAAAAAATTAATTTTCTTCTGATACCATATTAGAAAGTAGGTTTTTAAGCCTAACTCAACCCCACAAAACCGGCTTGTAAGGTGAGGTTTGCACCTCACTTATATATTATAAATTGGCCTTATCTCTAGTCGATGTGGGACTTCCAACAATAAAACTATTACTATTATTGAAAAGTTCGTTCGTTTCATATGTCACTTGTAATAGAATCCATCCTCGTATAAAGTATAATCATTGCAGTATCATATCATATATTTTATCATCATATATCATATTATCCATCTAAATGTTAGTAAAATTATATTTAATCACACATCATAACATATTTAAATGCATACATAACATCCTCTTTACTCTAAATCAGAGTAAAGAAATCTAATTGTAAACTTGTAACTTATGGTAAATTTCTTTAGGACATGGATTTTTCAGTTTGGCTGATGACTAAATCTATGTTTTCAATCTATGTTTTCAGCTATTCAAAACCTACTACAGTAGTTTTCTTAACGAACACCTCACACATCATCTTATGGTTCTATACATAACGACAGTAATACCGATAAAAAATAGTAAATTGAAAAAAAAAATGAAAAAAAGATGTTAGTATAATTGAACAAGAATACTCATTGTAGTGACTGCATCATAAAGCGCCAAGAAGGGCCATCCATGGATGTTTCGAATATAAAATCCATTATTAAGAGAAAAGTTGCTCCAACAATTTAATTATCAATTCTTAAAAAGTAAAAGACAAAAGAAAAAGCGTTTCTAAAGTTCATAAGGAATCTGAACGTAAGTGCCGATTTGTTGATGCTCCTTGTAGGAGACAAACATCATGCTGTATTTTCATTTCTTTTATCAAATATTTCTCTTTCATCTATTATTTCATTATATATATGTGTGTGTATGTTTTTTTTTAATTCAAGTTAATTTAAAAAGATTTAATAATCGTTGCTCATGAGTTGGAATTCACGTGGACTGACAAAAGATAAGAGTGATAATTATTGAGGATCATTATCATATTTTTCAAATGGAATTGTTTTCTTTAAGAGTGAACACACACCTAGAAAGGCTTAGAACGCCCACGAATTAGTCGTAAATTTGTGTGATAACCGATACTATTATTTAGCATAAAAAACTAGAGAGAAATATTAGAAATAAAACTTGTTATATTTTTAAGAAAAACGGGTTATGAACTATTTTGAAAAAAAAATCTTTAAACAATTGAATTTGGAAACAAGATAATGATAAAAAATATTTAAAGATAAACTAAGAAGATGGGAAAATTATATAATATAAATTTGAACTCATTCAAATCAAATTGATTCTACATTTAATATCAATAATCTTTTAGAATGATTATTTCCACGTTGAAACAACTACAAAACACGTGTGAAATATGTGACCACACCTAAAATTTTTTAAGCATACCTAAAGAGAATTTAAAGAGAAAACATAATACAGTTAGAATTTCTAAGAGACTTTGAATCAAAGAGAAGGCAAGCAATTACACCAATATAAGCCTTGATCTTGAGTTTTTAGCAAGAAATACGGGTTTAGAATCAATTATCATCATGCTGAATCAATTATCAATAAAAGCAATTTTTTAATTTTTTTTGTACTGATCCAACCTTAATCTTTTATAACTAATAATAATTAATTATTTTATTTAAAATAATTGGTCATCACACGTGGTAATAAATTAAAATGAATGTAAAGGTTTTTTAAAAACATTTCTAAAAGCATTTAAATGTTTTGTTGAAACAAATATATATAGTTCATATTTTTTAATCTTAGTTGAAATCTTTCTCCCCAAGCATATCACACTTTAAAAAGAACATTATAGCACTATAAATTTAATTTCTTCATCATCAAAAACATCTTTTCAATTTTCTAGGTATGAATCTTCAATATGAAACTTTGTCGCTTGACTAACAAAATTACTTTTTTTTAAATGTATTGGATATGCACTGTTGAAGTTACTGTTGTTAAAGTAAGAGATAAGATAGCCTATTGAATTTTTATATATGTATCTTCACATTAGATATATTTTAATTAAAGCGGGAATATCGACGACAAAGAATGGGACTTTTTGAGATGGAAATGATATGAAAAGTACTTTTAAAATTTTGAGAGATGAAAACACGAGCAGAGAAAAACTGACTGAAAAATGGGTGGGCGGAGGATTTGGGTGTTAATCTAACATTTTCCTTTTTGAAGATTGAAAAATTTAGAGAGACAAGGATTGTTAGAAAAAGAAACAAAGAAAATGGATGAAGAACCATCTAAATTCAACCAGCGCAAATATTATATTAAGATAACTAAGATAAAATAGAAAAAGTCTCCATCATAATTATCATAGTGCATTAATATAAAAATATCAACCATAAAATATGTATACATATAAACATTCAATAAAATTAGAAATAAATAATCATTATTTCTAATGTGGTTTAGTATTTGTGTCACTTTGTGTATTTTTGTATTAAATATAATTGCATAGTTTTCTAACATATAACAGAATTAACTAATTTCAACAATCATACTATAGTGATATATAATTTCATATATGAAAAAATCATTGACATCGTTGTCAATCCAAATAATTACAACAAGTTATGTCTGGTTCATTTTAAGAATTTTTTATTTTATAAGTTTAATTATTGTGGAGGTTCCTATTTGTGCAAAATCGTCTTAAATAGGTTCTCGTATTTGATTTAATCTCAATTAGATTTTTATTCCTGTAAAATTGAGTCAATTAGAATCTTGTCGTCAATTTCAGTGGACAGCGTTAAATTTACTATGTCGTGGTGCTGACTGTGCGATTATTTGTCATGTGGCACACTGAGTTTGCATTAGGTGAAATTTATTTATTTTAATATTTAAATAAGTTAAATTCATTTCCTGGAGATGGCGTCATTCTTCCACTCTACTGCCAACCACCACGTGAAACAGGTTACTTTTGCCATCGCAACCACTATGATACCGTTCACATCCCAACATTGCTAGAACTCGACTCGAAACAAGAACCAAATCCCTAAACCCCATTTCGAATAATGTAGGTAACTTTGGGAATTTCAGGGCTTAGCGTGAAGAGTTGTGGAAAGTATTATGTCCCTAGTAGTAGTGTCTCTGAATCCAGTGTCGTTGTCATGGCTGTAGCAATCGGCAATGGTGTTGAAATTGAGGGTGGGGTAGGAGACTGAGAGAGATTGAATATCATCGTAACGAGTGAGACGATTGTGGATACTGTGAGTGTTACCCTAAACAAGAACAGTTCAAAAGAGAAACATCATTCAAATCCCTAAACCCCAAATCGCACCATGAGAAACAAGAACCAACCCTGATCGCAAAAAAAAAACTCAAAAAACCCAAAATTGCATGAACATATTCCAAAACCCCCAAAATTTCCAAAAAAAAAAACCCTAATTCCCAAAGTCGCGAAAACATAATTCTAACCCAATTGGAATCCTATATGGCAGAATCCGAGCTGCAACATGGTCCGATGTTTCGTTCCTTTCCCTTAATCGCATTGCGGAACAGAGCCTTGATGATGATCGAAGGTTCTCTCTTTGTTTTTGTCTTCACTTTTAGTTGAATTCAAGCAGTTTAAGACTAGAGCTTGTGAATTAATTAACTGGTGAGAACTTTTTGGTTATATTTAGGAGTTTTGCTTTGTTGTTTTTAAAGTCTAAAATCGAGGTGTATAAGGTTTCTTGGTCGTGACAATGAAAGCTTGGCTCCTATATTCACTCTGCCTCGTTCAGTTTCTGCTCTAAAGATTGATTTCAGTCTTCAACAACAGTTTGAGCATGATGTTCCTGGGCAGTTTGAGCATGATGTTCCTCTTCAGAATTTTTCTCTTGAACAAACTAAGGAAGCCTTTGATGTTCTAATTTAGGGATTTCCCATTTTTTTCATATCTACTTTAATTATCCACCTAAGACGACCACATTATGCCACGTCATTAATAATTGCGCAGTCAGCAAGCCAAGACACAAAAATTTTAACGTCGTTCAGTCCAATTAACGACAAGGTTCAAATTGAGTCAAATTTTCAAAAAAAATGGACCTAATTGAGATCAAATAAAATACGATGACCTATTTGAGACAATTATGCACAAATAGGGACCTCCGAAATTATTAAACCTAAATAGTATTAGAATCCACTTAATTTTGGTATCTCAAAGTAGTTCATGGATTCTAATATATAAAAGTGTAATTAATGCACGAATATCCTTCTCACCGCTTAAAAAAACATTCATAGATTTAAATTATCAGTGAAACTAATAAATTTCACTACACAAGAAATAAGACTACACAGAAAATAAGATTTATTAAAAGACAAAATTTGTCTGTAAATACCAAAAATTCATTAATAAAAGAAATTATAAATAATTTATTGACGATCGAAAATCATTAATAAAATGTTTGTCAATAAATTTTACTAATAGATTAAGAAATTTGTTAGTAATTATCAATGATAAAAAAATTTGTCAATAATTATTAATGACCTAAATTCACCGGTAATTATTTGTTGGTAATTATTTGAAAAGAAATTTCGTCAATAAATATCACGACATGGTATTCTTCCTCCTCTCATCCTTTTTTCTTCTTTTTCATTTTTTTTTCTCTTTTTATTCTTCTTCTTCTTCCACCTTTATTGTTGTCTATAGGTACCATGGTCCATCATTGTCATTGTAATTGCTGCATGCATCCACCACCTTTGATTCCTCCTCCTTCTCATCATCCTTCTCCTCCTTTTCATCTTCCCCCTTCTCTTCCTATTTCTCCTCTTCTTCTTCGTTAAATCTTCTTCTTATCCACCTTCATTTAATTTATAACACACTCCTCATCAAATTTGATGAAAAGATCAATGTTAATTTTACTAATGAATTTTATAAAATTTAATTACCAACAAATTTACATACAAATGTTTCAAAGATTTAATTATTTACGAACTTACCAATGAAATTTCAAAAAATTTAGTTATCAATGCATTTATGAATGAATTTAAAAAAAAAACATTACCAAACAAATTTAGCGGCAAAATTAAAATTAAAGTGAAAATTTTGACGCTCATTTGACAAGTTTATTACCAACAAAAATATTTGTTAATAATAAAAATCCTAAAATTCGTCGGCATTTGTTCATAAATTCTATTTTATTGACTTTTTTTCTATCAATAAATCCTACTTTACTTCGATAATATGGTATTTTTATGTATCCCTTATTGAATTTTGTACCTAATATTATAATCACAATATCACAATATTATCCTAAGCATGTACCACATAATTATAATAGACAATGATATTGTCCTACATTGTCGGTTTTGTAGGCTTTATGTGATCTCCAACTACAAAGATAGAACTCTATGGGAGGTTGGGGTTTGGAGGAAAAATACATGAATATTGAATCTAACATAGAGGAGAACCAGGTGGGATTGGGAAACATATAAGAAGTTACAGCTTCTTCAATCTATAAATGGCCAAAGGTTGAAGATATAGGAAGCTTAGATACCTGGGTTTGGAAAGATGATGATAATGGTGTCTTCACTATAAAGTCAGCATATAACATTCTACAGGGAATCCTAGATTTGGAGGTGTAGTGCATTTAAAATGTTATGAAGAACTAAGGCTATTATGAAGGAACATATATTAGGCTAGAAGGTACTTTTGGATAAACTACTAACAAAGAATAAATTACTTGTACGGGGATACATTAATCAAAATCGTTTAAAATTTTAAAAATTATTAATATTGATATTTTTAAGTTTTAGCAATTATTTTATATTTAAATAGTTTTATGAATTTGGTCAAATTAAAATATTTATTTAAATAAAAATTTAAAATTCATAAAGTTTGAATTTCCTTACTCAAAAAACATTTGAAAATTAAATAGTTTAAAATAAAATTAATTCAAATTCCACATGACATAAAAATTATGAAATTTCATGCCCAAATACAAACTAAAGTTTACCCGTCACTAGTTATTACTTTTCCTATGATTATGATTGCTTATATAAATAAAATATAATTTTCTTGGGGGTGAATTTTCAACTTTCAGAGAGGGCTAATAAAAATAATCTTCCACTAGAATTTAAGTGCGCGCTAACAAAGTTCGGAGTATTGGAAGAATTAATTCCTTCTGTGCAGGACAAAAATTAAATAAAGACGTGTAAATGAGTTTGATACAAACAAAATCTGATATTGAATAAAATAAGAAATAAACACGACTTTTATATATACATAAAATACTTTTTAAATGGTACGAAAAATAAATAAATGAAATTTGTAAACAATATTTTACCATCTTACCAGAACCTTCCTACAAATAATATATCCAAAAACCAAGTTGAGTCCTGGCAGCTCTTTATATGATTCTTTTATGATATACTTTTATAATATAAAATTACGATTATCTCGTACGAAAAAGTGGGATGATTTTTTATGGATTTGGTTTTGTAAAATGTAATGTCACATCGTTATCACACTAAAATAAAACTACACCATGAAAGAAATTGCATTCTAATAAAAAAACTCTTATACACAAAATAAAACAATATCAACACACACCTATGTACATGTATTTTGAAAGACAAAAAGTAGTTTCAAAACTAAAACATGAGATCTCCTTCTATTGCGGTTTATTAACTCTGATGTATATATAGTTTATAACACAGATTACGTTATTGTAAATTAATAAATAAAGTATAGTTAGTCATAAATTATATATTATGTATTTTATTTAATAATATAATATTAAATATGTGTCAGATCTCATTAAAACGCATCAAAAACCCATTTATTTTAGTGGAAGCCAAGTGTCGAGAAGAGAGTTAGAATTTCTGAAAATGGAAAACAGGTGGTTGCAAGGAATTGGATGTTCGGTTTTGGTTAGTAGAAGCAAAATCTTAATTTCAAAAGTTTATGCAATTCCCCTCCATGCAACCATCTTCCTCTCTGATTTCCAAAATTTCATTTTCTCCTTCTTTTCTCTAAAAAACTCTCCCTTCTCTCTACCAAATCTCACCCTTTCTCTTCTCCGATCATCATTCAGGCACTATAGAAGCACTTCCGGCGTCAAGGGCTTAAGTTTGAACTGATAGGTTTCGAGTTCTGAACTGGTAACTTCTTCTTGTCCTTAGCCGTTCGTTATCGGGTACATGCAAACCAAATTCTGGTTGCATGATTTCATCTCGTCTGAGCCATTGTTGGTTTTCTTTTTGGTTAGTTTTTGAAGAACTGTTGAGCGTTGAGGGTAGATGGAATTTTAGTCAGACAAGCCTTAATTCTGCCTCTAGGAACGTTCTTTCACGCTTAGAGGTAAGGGAAGCTTATTTAATTTAATTTGTATGTTTACTGTGCTGTATGAACGTTTGTTGATTTGATGATTGGAAATGAAATATGATTGTGCTATGTTCTGATGAATGAAATATATGAAATATATGAAATATATGAAATGTATATGATATGGATGTATGAACTTGTGTAGTTAAATGTTGAGAAATTGAATTGAGATAAATGATTTCTAAGTATGAAATTCACCTATGAAAGTGTACGTTCGTTACTGAACAGTCTTTGACCGTTTGGTTTTCTAGTGAACTTGGTTAGAATTGGATTCTTTCAATTGGGAAGAATCCTAGTTGGGGACGAGCGTCTGCATTTCGAAATACCATGCTTGAGCGTTCGGCCAAGCATAGTTGTGTCTTGGTATTCTGTTATAAACTTAAGTATATATATATATATATATATATATATATATATATATATATATATATATATGTAATTGTATATTTTAGTTATTCTTAAACACTACTCCAATAGTATCTTAGTATATTTATCAGGCATCTTCTCTTTAAGTTTAGTAGCACTTGATCTTATACCAAGTGTTCGTAATGAGCAAGTGTTTGGTCTTACACCAGACACTCGTTCTAGCTCCTTAAGCTAAACTTCATAATAAGAGCGTTCGTTCAAGCCCGATAGGGTTCGCTTACTATAGTATTCAGTCTTTGACTAACATTCTGATGGTTATTGGTGTTTAGCTTCTTCAAAGGCTAAGTATATTCATTGACGTTCGGTTTATTCACCGGATCCAGTTAAGTACCATTATCTGATGTTCCTAAGTGTATGTCTAAATTGGTTCCGGCCTAGAGTCTTAGTACTGGGCATGATCTTTTCGGTGTTCGGTTGGAAGCTCTCAAGAGTCAATTCATCTAATTGGCTCATTTTGTAAGTAACGCTCGTTCTAGTCGAACCTGTTATATATTATTGTACTCGGTTTCTTTCTTAACTCGATAGTAACCCTCTTGGTCTTAATTCTGTTCTGGAATGGGAGACCTCTCGGTCACACTCCAAGTGTGCGGTCTATTTAAAGGTGAAAGTTGAATGTTCGGTAATTGGTATCCTTACGGATCTTTGTGCGAAATGTTTAAGTAAGATGATTATTAATGAAAGATGAAGAGAATATGATATGGATGAAATGTTTTGGATTATGGACGAGCGTTTCGGGGAGGAATGACTCATGAATGAATATTGAAATTGGTAAAGTATGAATGTAGGCATGCTAAGCTGGTGGTTCATCCTGATGTTCCGTGAGTACTCGTCTTCACGTAGAGGAAGGTAGGTCATGTATGGGAACGACAAGAGTCCTAGTCCTTATGGTTAATTTGGACAAATAGGACTAACCTCGGGTGGCAGCTGTTGTGGGTATCCCAGTTACTACATCACCCGGGTGCACGAACGTCGTAGCTACACAGATTTCATACAGTCCGGACAGTCAGTCTAGTATTAGGCTTTGCATGAACGAATGATGAATTATCTTGTTTGATTGATTGTGTGAAATATATGTTTATACATGAATTAAATTACATAAGCTTACCCTGTGTTTCCTGTCTTGTCTTGTTTTGTACGTTCGTCTTTGTCATTGCAATGATCATCCGTGTGGATGTGACCAGAAGGAGACGAGTTGCTGGAAGAGGCGCTGGAGGAAGAAAACCTAGTTGAGGTTGAAAACCTAGTTGAGGTTGAAAACCTAGTTGAGGTTGAAAACCTAGTTGAGGAAGAAAACCTAGTTGAGGAAGAAAACCTAGTTGTTGGACGTTCGATCAGTAGTTTAGTTTTATAGTGAGGTGGTCGTTCGATCACCTTCCCCTTTTGATTTGTATGACCGTCCGGTATTTGACTTTTGTAAACCGTCGGTCAGAAGTGTACCCTTGTATAGTTGAATTTTTCTTGTACTGCTTTGTAAGGTCATTCGACCATAAGCGTACGCTCTACTTTAGTGTAAGACTGATCTAGATTATTATTTAATGTGATTATTCTATTATATAGTTTTAAACTGTATTTTTGGGATGTTACAATATGACATAAAAATATTAAAAATTATAATATATTAAACTATCTAATAAAATATATAATTTTATATGTGTATATAAATGATATTGTTTTTAAAAGCTAGTTAAAGTCTTTCAGTAGGATCAAACTTATCTTAATAGTGACTATAATCCACCTGAAAGAGTTAAGACTTTTTTTTGGCCTCTACTTAAGAAAATATCCTAAAAGAAGACTTTTTTAAGGATGGGTTAGAATTGACTCATAAGACATAGGTCAATTTAAAACCTCTAATCACGTGAGCGGTAGTCCATCATTTAAATGATATCAATTTAAAAAATGTGAATTTCACAAATGAAAAGTACATCACTTCATTTTTACAAATATATCACTACAAGAAAATTGTCTTTTACATACGAATTATTACATACAAATCTTGATCCGTAGGTAATACGTATGTTATATACGGATCTATTATATATGGATCTATTATATACGAATTTTTGGTATTACATACAAATTTTTACAATAAGAAATCAATTTTTTATAGTATATTACATTTATTCTTACTTCAAATTACGAACTCACCACCTAATATCATATGATCTTCTTACTTCTATAACCATATTTTGAATTTCAAATAATTATATTCATACTTTTATATTTATACCTGATATAAAAAAACTTATATCTCTTCATTGAATGTAACATCCCAAATCTCACACTTGATAATTCATAATTGATATATTGTAGCATTACATTTAAGGTAACATCCCATAATCTCACACTTGATAGTTCATAGTTGATATATATATATATATATATATATATATATATATATATATATATATATATATATATATATATATATATATATATATATGTTTAAACTCATATTTCAACTACAAACTCAAATATATAACTCGAATTTTTCTAATTTATTCTTCTTCTTCTTTCTTCATTGGCACTGAATCAGACGACATTCCTTCATCTGCTCCCGTATAACGAATTATACGATCATCGCACATACATAAACACAAACAAGTAGGGTGAGCTAACATGCAACAAATCATTTATAAAACATGCATAATTACTTTGATACACTCAACAAACATCATATAATAATTATGTTAGACACCCTCATACCATCATACAACAATCGCACCATAGATACTCATTCCATCATACCACAATTCCTAATAGACACTCGTCCCACAATACTCAATAGACACGCATTCCACAATACCCAATAGACACTCATCCCACAATACCCAATAGACACTTATCCCACAATACCCAATAGACACTCATCCGGATGATACGTTGATGAGCGGTCACGGGAGGTTATGCACTTGTGATGACTTCTACTTCTTCTTACAAATACACTTCCAAAATACTTCATACCATCCACAAGGTTAGTCCTTAACACTATGTCCAAAACCGGCACATAGACCAGGACCTCCTGCCCCTCTCACCACATAATTCATCCTTCTCTACTTGAGACTGGATGATTATTAGAGTATCAGGATAACCTCCAACATCAGGACCTTCAACATCAACATATACACAAATACCATATCATTACAGAATCCCTCCACGAGACTCATACCATGCTCACATTCTTCAACTCATATTATACCATTACGAAATCACTCCATAATACTCATATCATGTTCAGATGCATAAATTCAAATCAAATATAATAAATTACAATCATCACAAAAATCATACAAAATGAGTATATCACAAAATAAATTAACAATACTAAAATATCACCATAAATGGTCACCGGAGAAGAATCAAATGTTTGACGAATCAAACTCACCATAAACGCCAGTACATATGACTAGTCACAACTTACTGGATTTGACCAAGGCTGCTCTATAATCAGGGATGTACCAACTCCGGTTTTTAAGATTCCTCTATCCTACCATCACAATTATAATTCATAATTCCATATCTACAACAATAACATGAATTCATCAGAAATTTTCATTCCAACAAGATATATTGCATAATAATTTAACAGTACATAATCTGTTCAACAAGATTTAAGTTAAAAACTTGTCGAGTAGACTTCCAGGAAAGAGGGGTGCGTCACAATGGACAACTTAAGTACCAAGTCTTTCCTTAGCCAAAGTGTTCCTCAACTAGTTTTAACAAATTTCTTATTTACAGATTCAAAACAACAACATATAATATTAACACAAAAATACAATATAGATAGATATACAGTAAGCACATATGTTTTTCATTAACAATATTCACACATAATTTCAAGACATGAATAGTAATAAAACAATACTAAATCATAATATAAAAGCTTAGAAAGGTTAGCTTCCCCACCTCTATTCCAGACTTAATTTCGTGCTCATAATTCATTTTCCCGAAAACCCTCCAGAACCTCTACTCTTCTTGCAACTAAAAAATTCTTCCTAACTCTTTCTTCTCTATTTCTCAAGATTTCTCACTTGATTCTTCCTCTCTTTGTGCAAAATATTCTCCCCTCTCATGACTATTTATAGTCCAAAAATTTTACTATTTAACAATTTTTTAATATTATTTATTATTTTAATATTATTTTTTTATATTAATATTTTAATCACCACTTGACATATTGGATCTCTCAATAATGTCTTAAAACCTAAAGTGCTTTATCTACTATCAATATTTTAAATTTTTTTTAAAACAACAAGGTAGAAAAGAATTTGAACCCATGTTCTTGAAATCACCACAATTTTCTACCAATTTAGCTACCAAAATTTCTTATTTAGTTTTCCACATTTTATTTTTCATTCACAAAGAAACTTATTACTACTAGTAATAAAATTATTACTATTAAGGTAAATATTTTCATGGGTCTTACATTGAACTCTAAGAAAAGAAAAGTATAGACTAAACCAATGGTATGACAATAAAATTTATTTAGATGAATATTGTGGTTGATTTATCATGATCCATTATTTATCACCTTCATCACGATATAATATATTCATAAAAAAAATAATGTTAAATTT
The DNA here is from genome assembly GCF_029865625.1 of Vigna umbellata. Classification (NCBI taxonomy): domain Eukaryota; kingdom Viridiplantae; phylum Streptophyta; class Magnoliopsida; order Fabales; family Fabaceae; genus Vigna; species Vigna umbellata. The sequence continues at coordinate 82,648,909 of NC_142165.1, read as the reverse complement.
CAAAATTAAAAAAATAATAAAATTTTAGAAAGATAAAATTTATAAATAAATAAAGATAGAAGTATAAAAGTTATTTATAATTTTTTCATTCCTTATAATTTTAATTGCAAAGACCTAAAAGAATAGTTAAAGAGCAGAATAATTTTTACAAATGACATTCGATTATTTTATTATTAAAAGGTTGAACTATAAATAGAAAAATTAGTTTAGCGAGTTTTATTTTATAAAAGTTACTCTCTTTAATTTTATTCTTTATCTCAATCTTTCATTTCTTTGAAGATCAAAGGCTACCATAGAAATAATTGCTTAGAGCATACAAAATCTACTTGATCATATTTCTAATAAAAGTAAGTTTATCTTTTTCTTTGTGATATTTGTGTGGTTGCATATGACTTAAGATAACTCAAAATAAATATATTTGTTTATGTAATTATTAAGGTATGTTCAGATAATCCATGAGTTTAATTTGTGTGTACATAGAGCCTTTTACATAACATTTGGAACAAAAAACTTGAGTTAGGATTTTTATTGAGATAAGGAAAACTAGTTACTTCTCTAGTAATGTTGTGATTGAATAATTTGACGGTAGGAATTTTGTGATCAGTGCTTGTTGTAAGAAATGTTATCTATTGATTTGATTGGTATGACTAAATTGATATTGAAAATTTGGTTGAGAAATATGATATAGATATGTTTGTAAGGTTGTTGATTTTACCTTGAGATATCATTTTGGTCAATTGATTTTATTTGGGGGCATCTTTGAACTTAATTGCAGTATTTTAAAATGGGAAAGGAATAAAATTATCTAGATAGACCAATTGATGATATGATATATCTAGGTGAGCTAAGACTATTTGGGTGAGTTTTTTGAGAAAATCTCGTAGAGGTTTTGCTTGCAGGATAAGTATATACCGGATGAAAATAGTTTTGTGGAAATCAAGTGAGTTTATGTTGGTTGGGTCAATGGACAAACTCAGTTCTCTTTAAGTGAATTTTATATATTTTATTCATTGGGAGATCATTCCCTTTACTAAGCAAAATTTATTTTGTTAAAATCCAAAGAGGGTGCTCACTAAGTCAACCATTCCTCCACTAGGCGAGCACACTTCTATGAGACAAGAGATTATTTTTACTGAATCACAGAAGGTCTTACAATTGAAAAATAAATGTTTTACGAATTTCAAAATAAAATAAGTTTATGTGTGATTGAGTAAAGTATCAGCGTTACCAAAATCTATTGTGAATATGTGTTTTACCAAAAGTATATTTTGAGCTCATATTAATATGCATCTGTGTGTTTGATATGAATGTAATGAAAGATTAATAGTATTATAACGTTGATCAAGGTTATTACAATAATATTTATACTTCTAACAAAACTTTAAATTTTACAAGAAAAAAAATTTATTATATACTAACTTATAATATAGTTAAATATATTTTAATCTCTTAACAAAGTAAATTTTTTATCTCTGAAAATAAATCTTTTCTTTTGGTTTCTCACGTATAAATAAGTTAGGTCTTAATGTCTTTATATATCAAAAAAAGTTATAAGTTTAAATTTTGAATCGTTCATCGTGGAAATAAAAACATGATATATATGACCATGATTAAAAGACTATAATTTTAAACAAATGGATCGGTTTAATCAATAAACCGGTCCGTGTTCCGGTCCAATGAATGAAGACAAAAACAAGCCGTCATGGAATATAGGTTGAAGCATTAAAAATGGGTGGGAATGGTCAATGAATTGAATATGATGTGCCAAAGAAGACTTAATTTTGCTTTTTTATGAAATAAAAATAATAAAGACTGGGTGCTCCTAATTACTATAATGATGTGCTGCAATGCAACGCAACGTCACAGTCAAATCTGCAAACGATTTGTTGCCACGCCGGAATCGTTGCATTTGCGAGTTATTGACTTCAGACGCTCCTCCTTCTTCCGGTCTAATTTGGACGGAACCTCCCCTTAAATTTCGCTATGCCTTACAAATGGAAAATTCTTATCATGCTCTCTCTTTTCAATTTCTTCTTCTTTATCTCATCCAACACTTAATCATTTAATTCTCGTTCAATCTAGGATTAACTCATTTTAATAATGTTGTCACAGTATTTAAATAAAAAAACAGTATTATAACTTTATATTAATAAGAGCTAAAATCAATAAATAATTCTAGGTTTTAAATTTAATAACATTATCGCCATCTTATATTAAAATTTTTGTTCATCTATTATAAATCATTTTTGTTAGATTTTGACTCTTTTTAACAGCTAATATTTTTCAACTCTTTGACCAATTCTTTTAAACCAATTTTCCAGTTTATTTCAACTAGGTTATTTAATCAATTTATTGGTCTTTTAGTCCTCTCCACTGGCTCAAATTAATTTTGAAAATACAATTTTATTTTATTTTGTTTTGTTATTTCTAATAAGCAAACATATATGATTATTGAAATGAGTTATTTATCATAATTTCGTGGATATTACAATATCACATATAAACTAATATAATGTCATACTTGTTATAACAATTGACTCTATCAATTATTTTCTATAATAATTTATCTCATTTAGAATTATTTTAAAAATAATATTACTTGTACCAATAATGCCATATAATTTATTTTTCATAAATTTTAATAACTCTTACTTAACTTTAATTTATAATCAGTTGTGTTAGATATCACCTTTTTATAATCAATTATATTATTTTTCTAAATATTTAACTGAAGTTATATACCTAAAATTTGATCCCAAAATCCCTAATTAAATTATAATAATTTTAGTAGTAGGATGTTTTGGTTGATTCCATTTTTTCGAGGTAAACATTTTCATTGTTACATGGAGGCTCGATTTAAATCCTAATAAAAGATTAGGTAACAGGTACAAATAAAGAACCACTTTATAGATATGCCACGTATAATATATAGTGTAATAACAAGATATTTATTTTGTTCTTTATTTGTATTGGAATTTATACAAATTATTTGACAAAAAAAAGAGAATAAAAATTATGTGATGTTTGATATGTTTTTGCTTTCTTTTCATGTTATAAGTTTATACCTTTTTTATTTTTAGTACAAAGTTTTTTAGTAGTACATTAATTAAATTTGGCATCTTGTTTTGGTGTATATTTAATGTATTTTTTATTTTTTATTAAATAATGATGTTTACATTTAATAGTATTTTATTTTATTTAATTATAATTTAAAATTTATTTTCAAGAAATTACTGGGTAAAAATATTTATTGAAATAAAAATAATTTTATAATTCAAAGATTTTTAATCACTTTTGTATATTCAAAGACCATAAATATATTTATTTTTTAATTTAATACTTTCCTTTCAAATATATTCTACCGTATCTTTTTCTATATCTATTTTGTCTCTTTTATTAAAAGAGACAATGATCCATTAATATAAATTTTTTAATAATATTTTAATACAATATATTTATTATTTTTTAAAATTTAAAATACGTTAATATAATAATAAATAAATAATAAATTGATAAACAATCGATTATTAATTTTCTAAAAGGGTTTTGTTAAAATATTTCAGTCGATTAATTTATGTTTTAAGAAATGATATGAATGAAAATTGAATACGTAATTCTTTCTAAATTTATGACACATTTATATTTCTCCCGTATTGTTTACGATGAATTATAATAAAATAAAAAGAAACAGCAAAGCAAAAATAAAGAAATGTGTAAATGGTGAATAAGTAGACCCAATAAACAATAAAATGAAATGAATTGACGAGGCTCGGTTTTGTTTGCTTCTGCATTTTTGTCCCTATAAAGGCTACTTCAACAATTCTGTTTAATGCAACACCACCGCGAAGAAAGCTTTGCTTCAGAATCTGCTCTCAATTTTCTTCCTACTTCCATCTCTTTCTCTCTTTCTCTCTCACTGTTCTCAATAGCCATGGCCTTTTGTAGTGGTACCTTGCTTAAGCCAAACTATTGCTTCTCCCCAACCCACAAACCCAAAGCTCCAACTCCATACTATGATACCAGAAAAAAGGTTGGTGAATCAATAATACGTACAATTCTACATCTCTCTAACAACACTTTCCATTGTCCTTTCTGATCTAACAATCTAACCACACTAAACACATCTCTCTCAACATCATACTGTGCTTTTCTTTTCCTTTTTCTCGTGTTCCTTTTGTTAACAGCAAATTCACCATTATTTTTCCACTGATGCTGCAAAGATGGCTCATGTGTTATTGTGTTTGTCAGTTCTGCGTTAGAGTTTCGGCAAATGACTCGGGTGACGTCGAGAAGACTATTATCAGGAAAGAGAAAGACGGATGGAAGATCAATTACTCAGGAGAGAAACCTCAAACACCACTGTTGGACACAATCAACCACCCAATTCACATGAAGAATCTGTCCACTCAGGTTTAAAATTTGGAATCATTTGTTAAGGCCTAAAGGTCATGCCACAGCATATTTCTTGTCCGTGGCTGACACAACAGTTTTTGTTTTCTGTGAGTTTTGTTAGTTTGTTTGTTAAAAGTATTGAATGTATTTGTCAGGATCTAGAGCAACTTGCAGCAGAGCTGAGGGCAGATATTGTACACAGTGTGTCAAACACTGGTGGGCATCTTAGTTCAAGCTTGGGAGTGGTGGAGTTAGCAGTGGCTTTGCATCATGTTTTCGACACCCCTGAAGACAAAATTATATGGGATGTTGGTCATCAGGTAATCTTTCGTCTTGTTTATTTCTTCTTCTTTTCTAATACAAGTTAAATAACAACAAAAGAAATATAATCTTCTTTTAGAGAAAATTCATTGCTCGTGACAAAACTAGAATTCTGTATTTTTTTTCTCTTCTGTACAATTTTCATCATTTTATCATGTGTGATGCGTGTAAGAGAGTCTAAAATGTAACCGAATTGCAGGCATACCCACACAAGATTCTTACGGGTAGAAGGTCCAGAATGCACACCATTAGGAAGACTTCGGGGCTGGCAGGTTTTCCTAAAAGGGATGAGAGCGTTCATGATGCTTTTGGGGTAGGACACAGTTCTACAAGCATATCTGCTGGTCTTGGTAAGATTCTTATATTTTAAGATGAATGTATTTTCGTCAAATATATGTGCAGAAACATTTATCTCACATTTGAGCAACAATTCTGAATATTTATTAGGCATGGCTGTTGCACGTGATCTGCTGGGGAAGAAGAACAGCATCATATCAGTGATAGGAGACGGGGCATTGACAGCAGGCCAAGCTTACGAGGCCATGAACAATGCAGGGTTCCTTGATTCTAACATGATAGTAATACTTAATGACAACAAGCAAGTCTCTTTACCAACTGCCACACTTGATGGACCTGCAAGTCCTGTCGGAGCACTCAGCAGTGCTTTGAGCAAAATTCAAGCGAGTACAGAATTCCGTAAACTCAGAGAAGCTGCAAAAGTAAGCCTCTTAAACTTGTCATATTCGTAGTGAGCGTCATGATCTCAGTGATCATGTCAAACTTTAAATAAGCTGTGGCCTTTATTTGACTCCAATTTTATTCCTGAAGAGTATCACGAAACAAATTGGAGGACAAACACACCAGGTTGCAGCCAAAGTGGATGAGTATGCAAGAGGCATGATCAGCGGTTCTGGATCTACATTATTTGAAGAACTAGGCTTATACTACATAGGTCCTGTGGATGGTCATAACATTGAAGATCTGGTCACCATCTTTGAAAAAGTCAAATCAATACCTGCTCCAGGTCCAGTTTTGATTCATATTGTCACAGAGAAAGGGAAGGGATACCCCCCAGCAGAAAAAGCAGCTGATAAAATGCACGGTGAGAAAGGGATATTTCTTCATAAATCATTATGAGAAACACGAAATAGTAAAATCAATTCTTAGATATATTGCAAAAAGTTACCCACTGTTAATATAACTCAATCAATTGTGTACTCACAATTAATTTCTCAACCTGATTAAATAGGTAGTTAATATTTTGCGCTATTTAAAACTTATTTGAATCCAAACAGACACTTATACATTCTCATATTTTCAGGGGTTGTGAAGTTTGATCCAAAAACAGGGAAGCAGTTTAAGGCAAAATCCTCAACGCTTTCATACACACAGTACTTTGCTGAGTCTTTGATAAAGGAGGCTGAAATAGACAACAAGATAGTGGCCATTCACGCAGCAATGGGTGGTGGTACAGGCCTAAATTATTTCCACAAAAGATTTCCCGATCGCTGTTTCGATGTGGGGATAGCTGAGCAGCATGCTGTTACATTTGCTGCTGGGTTAGCTGCTGAAGGCCTCAAGCCCTTTTGTGCCATTTACTCATCATTCCTACAACGAGGATATGATCAGGTGAGCCAATATGGTTCAATGAGAAATAGTCCAAACTATCTTATTATTGATTTCTTCTTGATCCAAGTTTATTTTTAAGTTAATAACTTCGATAAAAAAATTCTTATCACTGTGATTTATTTTGTGTATCCAGGTAGTCCATGACGTTGATCTTCAAAAGCTACCTGTACGATTTGCCATGGATAGAGCTGGTTTGGTTGGAGCAGATGGACCAACCCATTGTGGAGCATTTGATATCACTTACATGGCTTGCCTGCCCAACATGGTGGTCATGGCTCCTTCTGATGAAGCTGAACTGATGCACATGGTTGCAACAGCAGCAACTATAGATGACAGACCAAGCTGTTTCAGATTTCCAAGGGGAAATGGAATTGGAGCCACTTTGCCACTCAACAACAAAGGAACCCCACTTGAGGTGAGAATCAGATACTAACATGTATTTCCTAAACTGAATCTTATCTCAATAGTTAAGCCACCGAATTGAAAATTTTTTGGTCGTGTAGATCGGAAAAGGCAGAATTCTGATGGAAGGCAGCAGAGTTGCTATCTTGGGATATGGTTCTGTGGTTCAACAATGCAGACATGCCTCGGAATTGCTTAAAGAAGTAGGCGTTAGTGTGACAGTTGCTGATGCTAGGTTTTGCAAACCTTTGGATATTGATCTCATCAGGCTACTGGCTAAAGAGCATGAAATACTGATCACGGTGGAAGAGGGTTCTATCGGTGGTTTTGGATCACATGTTTCTCAATTCTTGAGCTTATCTGGTATTCTAGATGGACCTCTAAAGGTAAACCTTCCTCAATGGAGAAGTCGCTCTCTATATGATTTTCATTTTCAGATACGTCCCTATTTTGTGCATTTCTAACAATAAACCAATTTGGTTTTACCTGCAGTGGAGAGCAATGATGCTTCCTGACAGATACATTGATCATGGGTCACCCCAGGATCAGGTTGAAGAAGCAGGGCTTTCATCAAAGCACATTGCGGCCACAGTGATGTCACTTCTTGAAAGGCCAAAAGAAGCTCTTCTGTTTAAATAGAAACGCGAAATGGAATGAGGATCTTGACCTGGGACCTGAAAGATACATTCAGTTCTGTTGGCATTGCGGTTTATAGGAAGCTGTAAATAACTACACTAGAACTGTTGTTTTGGATTCTCAGGTCAGGCCGAAGAATCATGAATGAATAACGAGATTAATTTATTCTTGCAAGGCATTGTAATGTATCTATATTAATTAGTTGTATGTAATTAACACCCCACTTAAGTCATAAAGATCATGATTTTCCTATAAGCATAATTTTAGTACTCCACTTTGCCTTGGCTAAACAGTATTTTTATTACGTTAGTGATGAATTAAATGGATTTGGCGGTCAATATTTCTGATAATGAAGGGTGAGGTCATACCCCAGATGAACGCCACCTTCTAGTCTTTCTTATCATTATGAAATCAATTCACGCAAGATATTTACTAAATAATGTTACCGTCAATAACATCACCCAAAATAGGATTTGTCAAAACCATGAAGTTAAAATATTTTTTCGAGCTCTGACTTACACATGATTAGAAAAAATACACACAATTTTCATGTAAATCAGTATGTGCAAGTAACGAGGCAGAAGGTAACTATAATGTCGACAAATAATTCAGTCATCAATGACATCAAATATAATAATAAGGCGTAGTCAAGTCCATAATACTAAAATATATATATTATCTGTAATAGATTAGATACGAAATCTTATTCAATAAAAACAGAGGTGGATCGACTTCTTGGCAAAGGTCACAATTATTTGGTTAGAAAGTAGTCTTGTAAGAAAATAAGTGCAACTAACAACCAACAGAAATACAAAACAGTACTGAAAATCCAATAGATCTTATAGGATTTTGCAGATCCAAAATTTGATTCTGGTGATAGATTTTTGTAATTTATGTGTTCTTTGTTTTCATGTATGAATGTATATGATTCATGTATTAGATTAAGTTTGCATAATTTCTTACTTTTAACCGTTTTTAAAATATTCATCATCATTATGTGTGATTTTTTTTCTTACTCTTTTTTTAACTTTATTTTGAATATATTTATCTTAGTTAAGTATATACAAGAATTTTTTATGTTCCACGTGTGAAATATGATTGTTCAAATAATCTAATATGATCACTAAATTTCAATATGAATAGAGTAAAATCAAATTAGTAAACAAATATTAGTATATTAATAGTGTCACTAATCTTAAATATCTCTCTTTTATTTTTAGTTATTTTCTATATAATTTTGTTATGATTATGGTTGTCTTTTATTTTCATGTCTCACTATGCCTACATCATATTTGATGGAGCAGCTACAAAACCCTTAACTTAGAAAAGGTTAAGAATCACCAAAAAAAAGTATAACATGAAGAATAAACAAATTATTTATATGTTAATTGGTTGAATCAAAGATACATTAAGACTTTTGTGCCTTATGCAAAAGTACTAGCCAATAAATGGATAATTAAAAGAGAATATTAACCCTTTAACAAAATGGAAAAATGAGATGTAATTTTATCAATTATCTAATGAAGAAAATGTGAGAGAAGGGAGTGGTTACTATTGGCATCTTCTACTTATTAGCTCCCACCCTCTCTTGTCATTTTCATTATTTTTTTTATAGTAAGTCTAATCTCCTCTTTTCAAACACAGTACTTACTTAAAACACTATTATCGCATCCAGATTACGATACAAAGTATCATACTCTATTTAATTTTAAAACCAACTATCGTACGTCGTACACATATATTAAATATATGCTTCATTAAATTAAATCTTAGACATATAGAAAATTTGATTATACCTTCTATTCTTGCTTATCTGAAATGGATATTTAAGCTTGAAACACTTGTTATCAAACTTTCTATTTCTCTTTTGCGAGTTTACATGCCCTCCTCGTGAGAGTTATTCTAATATATAAATTAGTTTATCACTTAACCCACAATCAAACTATTATAATATTCGCTTTTTATAATACTTAAACTTATATTTTTTTAAATATTTAAATATTCCAAATTTCATCCTTAATGTCGCATGTCATCAAATTTATATTAATTTATAACAAACATTGGTGTCCTTAAGCGTGCTATAGTAGTAATTTTTGAAAAATAAAAGAAGATTTATTAATAATGTTGTACAAAGTACAAAAAATTATTAGAGGCCAAAATCATGTGCTTTCAAGTTGTGCCTTACAATTGTCATGTGGAGACGATAAATTGCACTAAGTTTTTAATGTGCTCGACATTTAATTTTATTTTTCTAATATTTCTATTACAAAATATTAGAATTTATACACTTAATATATCAAGGCCTTACAAATAGAGATGACAATGGGAGTACAATGGGGACAAATTTCGCTATCCCATACTTGAAAGAAAAAATTCACTTTCATCCTAATCTAACAAGTATAAATTTTTTTCTCATTCATATCAATCTAACAAGTATAAATTTTTTATTACATTCTCATTCATATCAGGTAACGGGTATACCATATATATCCATGTTTGTTTTCTTACTCTTTTAATATCAATTAATCAATATTTATAAAATTATAAAAAATTATTACAAAAAAAAACAATATTATAATTTCAAAAGACGTATTCTCATTTCTCCATATCATAAGAAATTATAATTATATACATTTCAAATTAGAATACCAAATAAAAGTTTATGAGAACCAAAACATTTATTCAATTTAAAAACATTAATAATACAAATTTGATCAAATTTAAAAATATTTTTAAAAGATTACAATAAGAAAACATATATTGAAATTTAAAATATTTTAAATGTTTTTTTATTCTCATTCTTTAAATTCTAATAAAAGTTTTCTTTTACGCGCTAATAAAAGTTATAATACATAAAAAAAACAAAAGTTAAACTAATAATAATTGGAATTTAACATAAATATTTCACTTTTAAACTTCAATATATGTCAAAGATATGTTGGATGGTGATAAAGAAGATTTATGGTAATGACATTAAATTATATACTATAATAAACAAAATTTTGTTATACAATTTTAGTGATAGAATTACACTTATGATAATAAGTTAAAAAATAAAAATAATTATATAAAAAATATCAAAACAATATTCTACATTATACAAATAAGCAACAAGTAAAAATATTAAAAAAAAAATAATTAAATGTATATTAGAAACAATTTGATACATCATTGGATGAAACTAGTCAAATTCTTCAAAGATAATGAAAATGGTTTTAATAAAACAAAAGAAAATTTTCAAATAAAACAAAAATAAAGAATAAGAGAATAAATGAGTTAAATTTTTTTATAGTACCTAATAAATTGCGGGTTTATACTATTTAAAACTAAAATTCTCATGTAAAAAAATAAACAATAAATAAAAATAATAAAAATATTTAAATATGAAACATAACAAATATTTAATTTACGAAAAACATTTTAATATAACGACATAAAATTTCTAATAAGATAAAAAATATCTTATTAAAAAAATGTGATTGACTTCATGGTAAAACCAACCAAAAAGTTTGTTAACAAAAGAAAAAAAGTTATAAAACTAAAGGCCAAGGATTTTATATATATATATATATATATATATATATATATATATATATATATATATATATATATATTCATCCTCATTCTTATATCTAATTAAAAACATCGGTATTATTTAGACAAAGAGATTCTATCAAAACAAACAATATCTACCAGGACGAGTTTATGCGTCATTCCTACTTACAATTTTGTCCATAAGGACAAAAAAATTACATAAAAGAATAACAAAAAATAATAATTCTCAAATATATTTCAAAGATTAAACCTTTAGCCCCTTATACAATTCTTATAATTTAGTTTGTATTTCATAAATTTAATATATAATATTTAATTATAAAATAATTTATAATCAAACATCTTCGTTAAAGGAAAATTAATAAAATTTTATAAATATTGTTATTTATAAATTTAAACTTAAAAATTATGGAAAATATAAACACTATTAAAAATAATAAATGATCTCAAATATTTTGTCTAAGAGAAAGAAAATTAGAATTATCTTTACATTAGATACTAAAATATTCTAATGTTATTATCTCATACCCATACACAAACACAGATCTAAATTTAACAGGTATAAAATTTTTATCTTATTCTCATGTTTACTAGGTAACGGGCAATTGGTATACCCATATACCGTGCCCGTATCAAGACATGTTTTCATCCTATTTTAATATCAATTACTTAATTTTTATAAAATTTACAAAATATTATTACAAATAAAACATAATATTATCAAATATTCAATATTAAAAGAAGATATTCTTGTTTCTTCCATATCAAATAATTAATAATAAATTATAATAGTATACATTTCAAACTAGAGTACCAAATAAAATTTCATGAAACAAAAATATTTATTAAATTTACAAACATTAATGAAACAAAATTGATAAAATTTTAAAATGTTTTTAAAAGATTACAACTAGAAAATATATATTCAAATTTAAAATATTTTAAATGTCTCTTTACTCCCATTTTTTAAATTCTAATGAAATACTTTTTTATATACCCTAATAAAGATTATAACATACCCCACACAATGTTGTAGTATCCTGCTTGAAGAGTATGTTTGCAATCATGAAACTCAAAGGAATTGATAGGGGTCGCACAAGCAGTGAAGCATGTGGTTTAATTTGATGCAAAGTAAATAACCTTTTTCGGACTTAACATTTTGTGAACCCTCTTGAAAGAGAGGGTGCCTTTAGGAATGACACAAGTGGTGCATGACTGTGATTAGCTCGTGCCACAAGGTGTTGGATTAAGTCCCGCAACGAGCGTAACCATATTGTTTAGTTGCTAAGATTGAGTTTGGAACCCTAAGCAGAATGTCGATGATAAGTCAGAACAAGGTGAAGATAATGTCAAGTCATCATGTTCTTTATGTCTTGAACGACACACATGCTACAATGGATAAAATAAAAAATCGTAATCTTACAAGGGTGAGTTAATTCCATAAAATATACTCAAATTATAATTCTATAGTAAATGAATTTTGCGATACAATCCTAGTGATAGAATTACACTTATGATAATGATTTAGAAAATAAAAATAATCATATAAAAATATAAAAACATTATTCTACATGATAAAAGTAAGCAACAAATAAAATATTAAAAATAAGTAAAAAATAATTAGGTGTGTGTTAAAAACAATTTGATACATCATTGAATGAAATCACACAAAGGAAAACAAATATATAATTAAAGATATGATAAGATAAAAATATACTTTAGAGATATAAGAAAACTTTTCACATATCAAATTAGTTACACTGTTCAAAAATAATGAAAATTGATTTGTCAAAACAAAAAAATTCTTCAAATAAAACAAAAATTAAGAATAAGAGAATAAAAGAGATAAATATTTTTGTATATCCTATTGAACACTTAAATTGAAAGATATTCTCATGCAAGAAAAATAAACAATAAATAAATATATTAAAAAGGAGTAAAAATATTCCAATAGAGACATAAAAAATATTTAATTTACTTATATTATAACAAAATAGAAAATATATTGAAAATGTGATTGATTTCATGGTAAGTTCAACAACTAGTAAAAAGAGAAAAAATGTTTGATGATAAAAGAAAAAAATAACAATAAAACTAAAGTCAAAAAATTATATATATATATATATATATATATATATATTTACCTAATAAATTATGAGTATTTTAGTAATTTAAATAAAGATGGAATTAGGATAGAGATAAATATTAAGAGGGTTATAAAATGGGGATCGAGCATATTAGTAGATACTCATCTTCTTTCTCATACTCAATTGAAAACATTATGTATTACTAATTAACATTCTCACCCAATACAAAAATTCTCTATAAAAATTAGGAATATATTTGAACAATACACATGAGAACAAATTTATTTGTTATCTTTACTCATAAATAATATGTCCATAACAGACAAAAAAAATACATAAAAAGAAAAAAACAATTCTCAATATATCTCAAAGATCAAACCTTTAGTCCCTTATATAATTGTTAATTTAGTTTTTATTTCACAAATTTAATATATAATATTTAATTATAAAATAATTTATAATCAAACTGGAAAGATTGATACAAATTTATAAATATTGTAATTTATAAATTGGTTTAATAATTCGTTAGGTCTTTTTTTGGTTTAAAATCTCAAATAAGTCTCCTACTTATTTGTCGTCTTAATTGGGTCTTAATTTTTTCAAAATTGTTAGAATTAAAACCCTACCTTTAAATTTAGCCAAACATCTTTAAACGACGTGACATACAGAATATGTTCTTTTAAATGAGGTGGGTAAGTTATTTTGTTTTGGTGATTTTGACGTGTACATTATTATTTTTAATTAAAGAAAATGTTGAAAAAGTTAATTGAGCTCATGACTTTCTTCGAATTAGGGAATTAAGAAGGAAAGTCATACTTCTTTCTTCAAATTAGGGTTCATTGGCAAAAATAATTGGGAATCAGTAAGAGAAGTTGTGATTCATTTTGGGAAACTAGGGTTTATACGAATTTCAAATTAAGCGATTTTAGGGTTTTAATAATTTTTGTGATATGTGGTTTGGCTTTAGAAAGAAAGTCAACAAAGGCAATGAGAAAATAGACATGTCTATAGGGGAATTAAATATTTGCATTCTTCTGCATATTTAACCGTCAACACCAAGCTAACTATTACCAAATCAAAGAAAAGAGTATGCAAAATTAGAGCACTAATTTCCATTATCACCAAATCAAGAAAAAAGTATGTAAATTGGGACACTAATTTCCACATAGCCACAGATTTGGATATTTCATATAGAACATAGTAAAAAACTTTAATGCACCAGCCTTAATAAGCATGAAAAAAAACTTGTTAACTTTTTGTCAAGTATACCAAATTGTTCCAAGTAATATAGAGTAAGTTCAAAGTATCGTTCTCCCGAGAGACTTGTGCAACACATGACAATTCTTTATTTTATAACTCAATTAGACATCAAAGTGTACAAAAAACACAAGAAACTCTTTTTGGTATTTTTATCAAACAGTTGGTGTGCAAGGAATTATATTTAAAAGAAACTTTGTTGGAATTGGGTTCATGAATCATATGAAGATAAAACTCTGTACAATATATCATTATTTCATTCAAACATTCATATCAAGGCATACTAGTCCTAATCCCTTAGCAACTAGTTTTAAATTAATATATCAAAATACTAATCCCTTAGTCAATTTAACCTACAATTTGCATTAAGTCAGATGTTAAGAATAACCAAGTTATTGAGTTTATCTCTAGATCCCAAATCACGTAGGTGCTCTATCTATGCCTATGTTCAAAGTTACTTTCCAGTAATCAGAAACATTCAAATAACATTATATTTCCATACAATGATAGTAAATTCAAGAAAGAGCATATGAACGAACAACGATATATTGAACAAGAAAATTACATCAGAGTAAGTTCATTACATCCAATTCCAACGAAAGAAAAACTACTCCTAGTCATCTAAAAGACACATTTGAAGCAATCCCTTGCAAAAATGGTGTCTTGATGCCTTGAAGTAGTCTCCGAAAGTTCTTGAGATGTTTTCGTTTCTTTTTTTTGTCCGGAACTTCTGTTAGAAGAATCTGTCTTTCTATCACGTCTTTTAAAGCCACTTAACTTCATTAATTCGTTTAGTGCACATGTACTGGTGCGCTATGCGAATTTTCTTAACTGTTGCACTTTGACTGATGTTATTCGCTTAGCGCACAGGTATTGGTGTGCTATGCGAATTTCCTTCTTCTGGCAGTGCGAATTTTGGCTTTCACTTTGCGAAAATTGGCTGACAGAGTCTAAATAATACACCATTTCCTGTACAATATTTTACATAACAATCTACTACCTATTACAACTTTTCAATGAGGAACATCATGAATAATTACAAGATTAAGCTCATTTATAAGTATAAAAACAACTATTTTTCACACTTATTAGGGATATCCATTGACATTGGGACTCTAGAGTTCAGGGACAATTACGGCTTCAAAAAAGCTCTGAATGTCAACAATTTTATTGAACAAATATAGATTCTATTTGTTGAATAAATAGACATGTCTAGAGGATGAATTAAATATATGCATTCTTCTACAGATTCAACATTGAGGCGTCCATTGTCTAATGGATAAGACAGAGGTCTTCTAAACCTTAGGTATAGGTTCAAATCCTATTGGACGTAAGTTGTTTGCATGTCTATATGCAATTTCAACCTTGTCCTTATATATTTTTTTATTTATTACATTTTGATTCGAATTCATTATATATAATATTCAAATGAAATAAAAAGATACGTGCTAAATTTCAAAGTGCTGTAAACCTTAATTTCCATTGTTTCTGATTCATTCCTAATTCGAAAAAACATTCACTTTCTTTTCGTTAAGGAATCCTAATTCAAAGAGGCACTAACTTTTCTCCAATTTCTTTTCTCAATTACAAAAGAGTGAGTTTAATTATTTTTCCAATTTCTTTAATTAAAAAATATGAATTTACATGTCACAATCACTTATTAATCATATTATTTACATTATGTGATTAAAAAAACACCATTAACATGTCATATGAAACCTTATAAATTTAAACATAAAAATAATGAAAAATAGAAATGCTATTAAAAATAATAAATGATATCGAATACTTTTCCTAAAATGAAAATTAGATTAATCTTTACGGTAGATACTAAAATAAACTAATGTTATTGTCTTGTATTTCTTAAACAACTAATTCAAAGTTTCAATCCTTGCTTCCAAATATTTTACAACATGGCATGGTTTTCCTAAATATTTATTATTATTATTATTAGATTTACAGCTAATGGAAACACACATGCATTTCCATCCCAATAACAAAATAAACAGTTGTCATACAACAATAAAATAATCAGTTGCCATAATTAAATTAAAATTATTATCCATTATTGGAAGTGTATCATTTTTACATATACTAATGGAATGTATGCATCTCCACATTCTTCTTTAGCTAATTAAAATAGAAATTAATAAAGTAAAAAATAATGATAATTATCAAAATTAAAAAATATTTACTAATGATCATAAAATTGTGTATATATATACCAAAATAATATCATATTACATTTTATTTAGAGAAAAAGGGAGGAATGTAATTTTTTTTAAATAAAATATGAAAAATAGAATATATATATATATATATATATACTCACACGTGGTTAGATAGTGCGCTTACGTCAGAAGAGAAGGCCACCCATGTTTTGAGCATGTTGGTAACTGTACTTGTTTTGCTATAAATTCGAGAAATTATTATTAATTTTATAATTGTTTATATGTGAACACTGAAATAAAATTTCAGACCCCGTGTCACACGCGTTCGAATACTATTATTGATTTTTATCATTGGAATAATAGAAAATTCTACAAAACTAAGTACGATAATTCTAATATTATCTATATATTAATATAGATTGAAAATCTTTATTTGTATATAAATTATTTTATTAATATTTTAATGTTATGATACAACAAACAATTATAATGAAGAGTTTGATTACATTATTCATATAATAAATAAAATAATATAAAATAAAAAATAATAATGTATGTTTATTTATAAAAACTATAAGACAGCGTAATAAAGATTTACGAAAACAAATGCTAGCATCATCTTGTTGTTAGTATGATATATTAAAACAAATAAATAAAAGAAAATGATAAATATTGTGTTTAAAAAGTATTGCGTCCCTTGGATATGTATGTATTATTTAATAATCTACTATCATTATTAATTGTTTTGATGACAACGAACTGTTATAAAATAATAAAATCATGTTACAAAAGTTATTGCAACCGTCTTATTGAATTTATTGCAAGATGTGATAATAATAATAATAATAATAATAACAAAAAGTAATACTAATAAGCAAGATACAATTTCATCATAAGTAGTTGATACCATCTTTTCACATATTTTAAAAAAAGTTGAAGTTTGAAAAAATTTCTCTTTTTCTAAATGCTAATATACTCCACTCTAGCTTTTACTTGTGAGAAATTACGTGTGCCATTTTATAAATTTCTACATGTTAATATATATATATATATATATATATATATATATATATATATATATATATATATATATATATATATATATATTTGTGTGTGTGTGTTTGTTTCATACTAGAGGAGTCACACATAATTAATCATTAAAAAATAAAATAAAAGAAATACGTGTGAACTTTATAAATCTCTTCCTCTATTATATAGATCAATTAAGTTACTTCAAACTTTATTAATTTTTAATGATTTATGTTTATAGGTATATAAAGAAAGAGAACAATTTTTGATCCATCAGATGTGTTTGCCCAGATGATATCGCACAAACATCCAGAAGTTGCTTCCTCTTTGGTAGCGCTACAAAATAAAATGAAAAAAAATAACCGTTCCGTAAATAAAAGTTATGAGGTACGTTTTATTTACCCCAGTGATTTATTTAACGTAAATTTTATTGATATAAATCAAAATTTAAAATGAATATCTAGATAAGTAAGTCATACTAAGAATATTATGGCAATTTTATGAGCTTACAAATGATAAAACAAGATGTGAATGATAAAACAAGACGCGAATGGTTAAACAAAACTTATATATATACACTAAAAATATATCTAAATCAATTGAGTAAAACTATTAGACAAATAGAAAAAATATTCCGGAGTATTATCATCCTTCATCGTATATGTTTCAACATCTATCTCTCCTTCGCTAAGTGATTATCATAAAAAAAAGACAAATAAAACAACAAAAGAAACAATATGGTAATCTAACGTGAGAAATATTTTTTTTATAAAACAAACATAATGATATTATCATACATAACTCATTTGCAAAAACAACTATATCAATGTAAAGACTCATGTTAGACTCAATTATCAAATACATATCTTTGACATTAAGTTCTACATGTACGTGTAGTAGTATTACTCTCCAAAGTCATAAACATAAGAGTTATCATCCTACTATTTACAAGATTAGTCTCCTTCGCACCTAAGACCAAAATAATCCAGTGGTTAAGACCTCCTATATCATTCTCTTCCCCCACCATTCTTCTCTATATGAATTGAATGGTTGGTAGAAGATCATGATATCTCCTTATTAAACCCTTAATGTCAATGCATACACTAAAAATTCATCAACATGGAGAATTTTTCCTTGAAATTCTCTCAACACCATCATCATACTTGTCCGTAACCATAATCATTGCTATAAATGCTAATAAATATTACAATAAACAAACATTAGTTCCATCCCATATTTATTTCAAAAAACCCAAGAAGAAGATAGCAAACACACAACTAAAGCTTAGAGGTGGCACCCGTGTTAGACTTCCCGCAAAAGGTGACGTTCAAAGTCATTATTCTCGCAACAAGTCGCGCTCAGCGCCCTAGAGTTAAAATGCTCCAGACTTACAATACAAGAACAGCGACACCCTGGCGTCATTTAACGTCAAACCATTCGCAAAATTGAGTGCTCAATATCACCTTGGCGCCACTCATATCAACACTTGTGTTTTGTGCTTTTGAAGGAACTTATACCCATTTAATTGATAAAATTGATACTTCTTTCTCATAGTTCAAAATAGTTTTAAACATGGAAGGTCATATTACACAATCTTTATTAACTTAACCATTTCATTTGAAACATAAATCATACAACATTTTCACATTTCAACATATCACACTCATCACACAGATAAATCATTCAGTCAATTCACCATACAATTAAAATTTTTAAAATTTGAGTTAAAAATAGTGTAATTAGTTTCCTTTAGCTGAGAGACAAATGAACTTGCTCTAAGGAATCTCAAATTCCTTCGAGCTTACAATACCCTAACCAGTGAAGCTTTCTCCAAAATTTACCCATAGAAACATTACAAGAATGATAAAGACGTACCATTATGATCACAGATCAACAAAGACTCATATAGATGATTAAAAAGACATATGTAAATGAAAGAAGACTAACATGCAACATATAAAAGGAAAAAAGTTAATCAGGTCCACTACAGTTCTCTATGTCTCACCCTAAAAAGATTTACACAAATTTGCATAAGAGAGTGTGCATATAAATTCTATCATTAATTATGTGGTTCATTCTCTCTATAACCCCATTGTCCTAAGGTGTCTTTGGAATAGTCTTCTCAAGTTTGATGCCATGCTCTTATCAATAATTCTCAAAAGGATTCTTGTATTCACCACCATTATCTACTCTAACACATTTTAATGATTTGTTTGTTCCTCTTTCAACACTTTCATGTAAATGCTTGAACACATCAAGTACCTAGTGTTTGAATTTCAAAACAAAAGCTCAAACATTTATAGAACGGTCATCAATAAAAGTGAAAAAATAAACAACCACTAATTAATTTAGCATCCATAGTGCAAACATTAGTATGAGTTAAATCCAAGACATGTGGTCTTCTACGTGGGAGATAAGTATGAAAAGAAATTACATGTTGCTTACCAACAAGAAAATCATAATAAGTTTCAAGAAATGTACCTTTAACAAAAAACAACCCTTATCTTGAAAGTATAGCAAGGCCTTTCTCACTTAAGTGACCAAGTCATTTATGCCACATTTCTATGGAACAATCCTCAATTGCATTCACTTGAGGCATAGACAACTTTATTGATGTCCAATAAATAGTATTTTGCTTCTTTCCTTTTGTTACTACCATTTTTATTTAGTGAACTTTCATTTTCCATCAACAAAGGAATTATGATAATCATCTTCATCAAGTACGTGTATAGAGATTAGACTGAGGCAAATATTAGGGACCTGTCTTACGTTCTTCAAATGTAACTTGCAATTGGTATTAGTCTCCAACCAAATTTCTGCAATGCTAAAACCTTTGCTTGTCCCTTGGTTTCCCGTCTTCACATGTACAAAACATACAACAATATAATATGTGAAATAATCATGATGTGGTGTAACATGAAATAAGGCAACAAAGTCAATAACCCATTTATACTTTTAGCTGGAGAGATTAACAAATTCATTTTCATAAACAATGACAACTTCACCATCAAACACAATTGTAGTAATGAATTTATCTTTATCTTCTCTTTTTTTTATTGTTGTTGTTGTTGTTATTATTACTATCGTTCCCTCTATCCCTTGATCTCTTTCGCTTGAGGATCTTGAACCCTTCAATCATGTGTCCTGATTTATTACAATGAAAACATGTGATGTCTTTCTTTACCCTTGACTTCTCTCTTAATTTGCTACGATAATTAAATCTTTGAGAATCCATACATATTTTTTCTTATTAACTTCGTAGCTAAAGTTTCATTTTGAATAAAATAATCTTATAACAATCCTTCCTCCTAGTTTCTTCACTTAAGAGGCTATACTTGACCATGCCAAAAGTCAGTTTTCCATTAAGAGCAAAGTTACTATGAGACACCACTAATGTCTCTTAGTTTTTTGGTAATGAGAAAATCAACACAATGCTAATAAATCACAATCTCCAAAGTGATCAACTGATTCACCATATTTTGAAAACTATTATGGTTTACAACCACTGAAGAATCATTTTTGTATTTCAAGTTTACTAGTTTCCAAAAATGTCATGTTCAAGGAATTTATAGACTCAAACAACTCGCTTAATCTCTTTCATAAGTTGTAAGCTAGAGTCTCACTTGCTACATGATGATAAACATATTGATTTATCCATCACCTAATCACTTCAATAGTCTACCTAATTATATGTTAGTTTAATTAACACCTTGTTCCTCAATAGAATCATAAAATTCTTTGCAAAATAACAAATATTTGATTCAAAATTTTCATATTGAATAATTTGTAGAATCCAATTTAATCATGGTTCCAACATTATCATTATCTTCCATCTTCAAACCATAAATCAAAGCTCCTAACTAGAGTTTTTATATGAGTTGTTAGAAAGATCATAAAAATATAAAATAACAAGCAAAAGCAAAAGAAAACCAATTCTTCCCTTTAGAAATAATATGCAAAACAAAAAAATGTAAAAAACAGATAAGAGAGGAATCAAATGACACTAAAACTTTTTAATGCAAGAAAACCTAAATATAGAGGAAAAAACTAGGGACCTAGTCTAGTAAAATCTTCTAATAATTATAATTAGTTGGTAAACCACAAATTCTCTTGGATCTTCCATTAAATCAACAGAAAAATATTCTCTTCATGAATAAGATAGATAACAACATAAGAAACCTCAATGGGTACTTAACTAATAATAGAGGGAACCTCAATATATGAAATAAAACATTTTCTAAAAGTTAACCTCTTTATACAAACTTGTAGAGGATGCATTGGTTGCCTACCTATACCTCTTTTTCTTTTTCATAATTAAGTCAATGTGAGCATAATAAATTGGTGACCTAGCTGACACCAAACACAGTTCTTTTCACATCACAGACTAGGTCAAAGGAACATCCTTCGACTTGCCACCTAATATTTTCCTTTATATGAGTCCAATATCAATAGTCTAGATCATCTCCTTGAGAATTCCATGTTCAATATATAGTCTAAACATCTCAACATGGTATTTTCTCTCTATAAATAATTATTTTCTTCACACACCAATGTCATATTTCAATCATACCATTATATATTTCATTCATATATACATTCAACTCAGTTTTAATGTTAACAAATTACAATTAATTATCCATTACAATCTAATAATATTCAAATACAATATATTAATAATACATTGGAAATTAAAAAAATAACATTTAGAAAGACTTGAAAGCTTAACTTTTCAAAGTTCAAGAAACACTTTCGCTCAGCCAACAGTTTGTTTGCCTAGCAAATTAAGTACATGTTTCAATTTGTCCAACCAAAGATGTTAGCACGCCTATTGAGTTTTAGTTGTCTAGCAAATGTTATGCTCACCCAACAATCAAAATAATCACCAAACCATTTAGAGATTTTTTTTAAACAACTGGTTAGATGAGATTTACTCAACCAATAACCAAAGCTCTCAAGTTTTCAATTAACTGAACTTTTTCAACAAGAATTGACTCATTCAGTAACCAAAGCTCTCAGATTTTCAATTAATTGAATTTTTCTAATGAAAGTTAGCTCGCCAAGTGACCAAAACTCTCTAGTCTTTCTCCTAGTGAGAGTTTTTCTCACCTAGCAACTCCACATAATTTAGAAAACCTACATGATATGAAATGAGTCTAATAGTTCAAATTGTGATTTTTCTTCATTTATTATGCGCATCATATATTTTTTTCCAAAATAACTCCAACTTGAACCAATTAAACTCAATTGAAATATTTTAACTTTTCAATGTTAAAATACACAACATATCACCAAATATTCATATGAAGATTCAAGCAATTTGAATATATTCAAACAACACACAGTTCCTGCATAAAATAAAATATTATAACTACGTCACCTTCACATCTAGACCATCAAATATAAAGTACTATCTAGTTAACTTCCTATACTTGTTAAAGCTCATTTTCTCAAGCTCAAGTTTAAGTTCCCAACTCTACTATGATAAAAGTAAAAGCTATACCTAAAAGACTCTAATAAAATATTTGAACCTATATTTATGATCTAAACTAACAAAGATTCATCTTTCTTTTAAAAAGACCACATAAATTCTACCTTTCATGTGTGTAAAACTTTCCAAAATCAACCCAAGAAGTGAGCTAAAGAGAAACTCACTTTAAAAGAAATCATGATCATAAAAATTTGTTTTGTTCTTCATCAGGATTTCTATGGTAAACTTTGTTTAAGAAATGATGAATAAATTCTTCAAAAATTTATAGAGAAATCAAATAAGCTAAAAGGAATATATTTTTATAAAAAGATGATAGTTTTTATGGAATGAAATTTGAATAATTAACTTATTTTTTATTGATAAAAACCTAAATGGAACTCATCTCGTCCGCGACTCACGACATCTTTTAAAAAATTGAAATGCGCCCACAACCCGTGGTAACACTTCACTTTACTTGATGTTTTGAGAAATTCAAATCCAGACATGGATGTTTGTGTGAACATGTTTTGATATATTAAAATGACTGATAAATTATTCAAATACAATCCAACAATAACTTACTCGACAGACATAAATTCGTTTTTGACATGTTTCTTTTTCATGTGAAATTACATTTTCGATGATAGAAAAAATAAAACAAAAACCAGCATACTAGTCTACGAATCCTATAACTCAACAAACAATATTGTAAAAGTCAATCCCTGTGACGAAACACATCCTAACCTCAAGTGTACTAAAGTTAGGTTGGTTTAAACCCTAAACCCAATTTATCACCCCTATCTTACACAAATTTTCTGCGTCCTTACATTTTTATCTCCTATCTTGCATGTCTAATCTCAAATAAGCTAAGTACATAATTACATCTAAGGTGCTAGAAGTTTGAGTAAAAATTTTCTAACAAACCATTAAAATCATAAAACCTATACTTTATATTTTAAATAAATACATGAAAATCGTTTCAGAAAATACAACTTTTACATATTGTATTAACAAGTTAAAAAAGAAAACAAATCATTCGTTCTTTGGATAAAAACAAGAGAGTCGTGCATATATAAATTAAACTTACAGATAATAAAAAAGAGAAATTATGCGTGTCAACAGTATTTACATATAAAAATTTAAATATTAAGTTACTACTTTTTTTTTTGAAATCTTGTTTTGAAATATGACTTATGCATCTAAATAATATCTTTTTAAAAAAAATCCATCCACTATGATAAATTTAACCTAAAATTTTATGATTTTGGTAAAAAGAGGAAGAAAAGGGTCTCTGCCTGCATACCTTGGCTCCTTGGATCTGACACTACTGTCATCTTTTTGAAGAAGTGAATATAGAGATTCTCTCATACATTTCAGACACATTTTAAACGAACACAACTACTTTTATGAAAGCCCATTTTATTCATAATCCACAATGCTGTGTTTGTTGGGAAAAGTGCAAGTACAATTAATAAAACAGATACGCAATAAGATAAAATAAATACAAAAAAATATTGATTTTAAACTTTCTACACAAAATTAAATTACAAGAATTAATTAAATGTTATTCTAATTTTTATTTGAATTTGAAAATTATTTAACTCTAATTTATATATTTTTTACAATATATTTATGTAAAAGTATTATAAAAATTATTTTTTTAAATATTAATAGAAATTTTATTTCATTAAATTAGATAAATCAATTATAATCTATCTACTTATTTATTTTTATTTTATATTTTTGTCCTCAATTTAAATAACTGTAATTTTCATTTTCTATTTAC
The DNA here is from genome assembly GCF_029865625.1 of Vigna umbellata. Taxonomy (NCBI): domain Eukaryota; kingdom Viridiplantae; phylum Streptophyta; class Magnoliopsida; order Fabales; family Fabaceae; genus Vigna; species Vigna umbellata. Next base: position 82,624,177 of record NC_142165.1, on the reverse strand, counting down.
TCGTTTCATATTCCCCACAATATGAGATAGTCTCAGTGATCTCTGTCAAAAACCTTTCAGATATAAAATTTTGGAAACCGATAGCTTTCTTCCAATGCCACATTCCAAAAGCTCGTTCCATGATTGGTAAATGAATCGCGAGTACAAATTTTAAATAGTTTCGATTGCCCTTTGTGATCTTGCCATTTAACAAGTTTCTCGTTTTCTTTGTGTTCCTTTGTTTAGATTCCTTAAGGGAACAATCTTGTAACTTCTGGTTGAAAAAGAACAAAGAGTGCGATTTGTTGTGCAGTGGATGGTGCAATAATGGATGGCGTTTAGTTGTGTTTGTGACAGATCTGGGTGAGAGTTTCAGCAAGTAGGCCATGTGATGGGTGGAAATTAGTCAGGAGAAAAACCAGTAACACCATTGTTGAACAAAGTAAACTATCACATGAGCAATATATAATGTCCACTCATGCCGTGTCTCTTGCTTGTGGCTACCACAACTTTTGCTTACGTTACACTTGTAGGACCAACGATATTCTACAAATATTTTTATAGGTAGTAACTAACTAATTATTTTAAAATTTTGACCTCTTCTAAAACTTTGATATTATAGTTGGTGACGTTAAATTGATGTACGTTGTTTTTGAATCAGACGTTAATTGATGTATATTGTAAGAACAATAGGCATCAATTTATTTGTTTTTTTATTTTATCAATATTATTTTTATTGAATTTATGAAAAATCAATATAAATACAAGATATAATCATAAAAATTTCAGAATTTTCTAAGTACTATGAATATCTCAAATAAAACAAAAAAGTATAAATTTTTTGGTGAAAAATAATGTGAAAAGAAAATACATACCTTAAACTATGATTTGTTTATATTTAAGAAACCCAATCCCCTTTGGGAATTGTCATAGTTTTTGTTACTCATTTCCAACAACTTTTATTTTAAGAACATCTCTATACGAGGTTCATAACAAAAAGTTATATGACCTTTTGAAATTTCCACCACCAAATATTTGAAGATGTAAGAAATATCTCATATATGAACACTATATAAAACCCTAAAACATGAAAGAAAATGAGAAAATGTCAACCTTAAATCCATCACTGTTGGGTGACCTTGAAGCCTTAAGAACACACTTCAGAATGCATTTGGAAATGCTACACAAAAATGAATTGGTGAGAACAAGAAAAAGGTTATAGGACAGCAAAATAACATTAATGTGAGTGAAAATCAAACAAAAACTACACTAGACCTCCTCGTCTTGGCTGACCTTGATGGAAGCTTGCACGAAGAGAATAATGAAAAGAAAATAAGGCTCGTGCTATTTCTGATTTTGTTTCTAAAACAACTTGATGTCAGAGACTCAACACATGACAGATACTCAACATATGAGAGACGTTAAACAACAACTTGACTTAAAGCTAAGTTGGCCAAAGTCAAATTTAACAAATTATTTACAAAAATATATCCACACTTTTTTACCTTGGATATCACTCTGACATCAAAATGGTGATGTTAAAAACCTTTTCCACACTAGTGAGTTATCCCTTCACGCTTCAATCCTTAATCTTTCACAAGTCGATAATTGTTTAGATGTCGTCCTCTTATATTTATAACAAAGGATATTTTAATTATGGTTTTAAAATAAGTCACTTTTACCAATGTTCTTCGTATGTGAATTGTGATTGACCGATATGTAGTCAATCAAACCAGTCATTAGGATTATACTATTATGATTGAGTAATTTAGACCCAAGTAGTTATGATGAACTTGATCATGGTTCAGTTTTATTGCACTAATTAGTGTAGGTTGTGAATTAGTTTTGGATCAAATTACATTACTTTTAGAATGAATGTAACTAAAAGTGATTTTAGAATTTAGAATTTAAGATTTAAATTTTAAAATTTAGGAGGGCTTCGGTGACCTAAAAGGAAAATTCATTTTACGCTTAATAGCGGTTTTAATTTCAATATTTATATAAATTATTTAATGTTTTTTCATAATATTTTTTTCTCGATGTGTTCCCAATATTTGTTAAAAGAAGCAAATGTAGTTCCTTGTATATTATATCAACATTAACGTTGTTTAGTACGTAGGTGACGATTTAGTAGATTGATATGGAGACATGGCAGGCTGATATGGGCAGACATGAACCTTTCCAACCTTACCGCCCTCAAACTCCTCTTCTTGTCTTGCACGCCTTCTTCAACAAGTTTTCGACACCAAAGACAAGTTCGTGTTTTGCCGAGGTGAAAGATGGAGCGATGCAGAAGGATGATTATGGTTCAGGGCGCTAAAATGGAGCACATCTAAAGCGGTTTAGGCTGAAATGGATGATGAATGAACTGTCATAATGAGAACTGAAACCTCAGTGCTTTTTGTTGGCAATGGAAAACGTTAAACAATTCCTCTAATCTTTGTCTTTCTCAGATTCTCAGATCCCTCAATCCTCCAATTTCACTCCTCTGTTACTTTCTTCTTCGCTTTTTGTCTCTTCCTAACTCTCTCTTAGGGTTTCGATTTGAAGAAACCTTCATTGCACAGTGTTTGGATCTGGCTTGACCACGTGCAAATCTGAAACAACCGTCCCAGATTCACCATCGCAAGAAGAGCAATAACGACACTGAGACGCTACAAAATGCAAATGAAATGAAAATGTGAGTGTAAATAAATGTGAATGCATGATTTAAGATTGGGAGTGAGATGGTGGATTTGACTGAGGAGTTGAAGATGATGATACATAGACCAAAGAGGACATGTCGCCGGAAACTCACCAAAGAAGAAGAGTTTGAGGGCGTTCAGGTTGGAGAGGTTAACGCATCCTCTAACCCATTCTCTCATCCAAAATCAGTCAGTCAGTAAATTCAATCTAAACATGTCATTAACAAATTCAACAACAATTATTATTACTCTCAAATAAATAAATCTATTATAGTTTGAGTTAACTCCTTTTACTTCTGATAATTACTTACGAATTAAGTAATAACTATAAAAAAATTGAATGACATAATTCTAAAGACCTAGTAAAACATTATCAAATACTCTAAAATTTCTGTCAAGAGATAAATTAATTGAGAACATAATTTTTCTCTATTGGCAAAACCAATAAAAAAAATTAAACATTAATTTAACCTTAGTTATTATTCAGAATAAAAAAAAAACTTTTATTCCAAAATAAATTATAATATGTTAAGAATTAATATTTTATCATGGAACATGTAATAGTCAAATCAATAACATGATGAAAATTCACTCCAAACATTTATGAAGATTAAAAATAGAGAAAAAGATAACCTAATTTATTAACGTATCGAACCTGTGAAGATGAAGATAAAAGCATAAGATTTCGGACGGCTTCGAACAAAAAATTACGAAGGTGTTAGAAGTTTTTTGATCCTCTCCCTGAAAACAAAACGACAACCTCGTATTTGATGAGTAAAATTTTAACCAATGTCCTAAAACAAAAATCATAATAATTTTTTGTTAAAAAATCTAAAATAAATTATCAAAATCTTATGTTTGAAAAATGAAAGCATGTCACTTAAATAATTTTCACATCACTTTAATTATAGAAATTAAGAAAAAAATATTAGCGAGATTACTTTTATACCCACTCCTGTTTTGTTGACAACTGAATATAAAACTTTGGTTTTTTGGTATTTTCAAATTTTAGTTTTCCTTAATACCCCTAACTGCTCATCCTCTTTTGCTGTGTGGAAAACATTGATTTTTTTTTTGTTTTTTGAAAATGTTAATTTACCTTAATAACCATGTTTATCTCTTTGGCACGTGTGTAATAATTTGCTTTTTTTTTGTGCAAAATTAAAGTGGAACCTTTTGCCATTACAGTTAATACATCTTTTATGCACCCTGGAACTTCTTTTGTTGATAGTGTTTCTTTCTGTTTTTATTACAGTTTCATATAATAGATACCAACAACGTGTAAATTCGTTTATATATACTGTCAAAGTATTCACATCGTACCATATTTTTATTTTTCATTTTCTACACTATATCTTATTTTTAATAATAACAATTTTAATTTTTTTTAATAAAACTTCCATACATTTCTTCTCTCTTTTTTTTTTTCCTTAATCATAGTTTTTACTTTAATATTAAGATCATTTTGTTGTTGTTATTTTTCACCTCTCTATCTTAAAACTTAAAAAATGCATACAGGTGTAATAACATTTTTGTTTCCGCTAGTATAAATTAAAAATTATAGTACTTTTGATCATTATATTTGTTAATGGAAACATTTTTACGAGCTTTTTTAATCAATATCATGTTTCTCTTAATTTTTAGATTAAATTTTTAATATTTAAATATAATAATGTATTATATGATAAAATAGCAGAGTATGAAATTGACCTAAACATGTTATATTAACATCACAGTAACACATTCAGATCAAAAACAGCGGAAGCAAAAATCAAATAATAATGTGCGTACCTCCTGCCATTGCAATTTTGTAAATCTAAACACAAACAACTTTGTTTTCTAAACCTTAACTCACTCAAACTTGATGGTGTGTTTTTCTGAATAGAGGAGTAGTCTTAGTGATCAAAACTGAGAGTAACTCATTCCCTTATATAAAGTCTGGCCATCACAGGTTTCAAAATAAATGGACTTTACGTTTAAAAATTAATAACTGCTCCATAACCTCTATGCAGTTAAAAGGATAAAAATAATGGCTTAATGGACCACTTTATGTTTCTTAAAAATAGGAACTGAAAATGCTATAATATTTATTTTATATTTAAAATAATGCTAACATTCTCCCACTTGGTCCATTTATCCAATTATTAACCACAACAAGTGACAGAATATATGCGAGTCATGGCGATAGGTCCTTTGATAGTGAGTGTTATCTTCCATGTACCACGATATATATTTCTCTCAACATTAGCTCTCAACTTAATGCATAAACCATATGTTTATGCTAGATCAAAACTAAATGATATCTTCTCAAAATAAATGTGCAAAAAAACATATGAGAAAAACATCAAACTGAATAAGAGTTTCATTGAAAATAATAAATGTACTGAGAATGAAATTACATCCTGGAACCAAGTCCCATTTGCACTACATGATCCTTAAAATTCTTTTGTGGCATGCCTTTAGTTAAAGGATCAGCAATCATCAACTCAGTGCTTATGTGTTCAATGACCACTTTCTTTTCCTTAACACGTTCTCTGATGGCTAAGTATTTGATGTCAATGTGCTTACTTCGACATCCACTTTTATTGTTCTTAGCCATAAACACTACAGCAGAGTTGTCACAGTACAACTTTAATGGCCTAGAAATAGAGTCCACAACTCTAAGCTCAGAAATGAAACTCTTTAACCATACACCATGTGAGGTAGCCTCAAAATAAGAAACGAACTCAGCTTCCATAGTAGAAGTGGCAGTTAACGTCTGCTTGGCACTTCTCCAAGATACAGCTCCACCAGCTAACATAAAAATATAACCAGATGTTGATTTTCGTGAATCAACGCAGCCAGCATAGTCTGAATCAGAGTAGCCAATCACTTCCAAACATTTAGTTTGTCTATATATAAGCATGTAATCTTTTGTCCCTTGAAGATATCTCATTACCTTCTTTGCAGCTTTCCAGTGGTCAACACCTGGATTACTCTGATATCTTCCCAAAACTCCAACAACATATGCAATGTCAGGTCTAGTGCAAACCTGAGCATACATAAGGCTTCCAATAGCTGAAGCATATGAAATATTCTTCATGTGTTCCCGCTCAAAATCATTTTTCGGACATTGATTCAAATTGAGTTTATCACCTTTCACGATGGGAGCTACACTTGGTGAACAATTCTTCATGTTAAACCTCTCTAAAACTTTGTTGATATAGGTCTCTTGAGACAAACCCAAAATGCCTCGAGATCTTTCCCTATGGATCTTAATGCCAATGACATAAGATGCCTCTCCCATATCCTTCATGTTAGAATCGCTGCAGCGGAATTATTAGCGTGGTAACAAACCAAGAGGGGGGGGGGTGAATTGGTTATATTCTCTTATTATGCCTTTTTAATATTTTTCTCTCAATTCTTTCTTACTAAGCAGATAATTGAATGTAAATAACAGAGTAAGGGAAAGAGAAAAATTGCACAGGTGATTTTATCCTGGTTCAGATCACTAGGATCCTACGTCCAGTCGCTTATCTCAAACAAGATAAACCTTTTTCACTATCACAAAACAGTTACAAATATTAGTCACACAGAAAAACAATTTGTAACAGTTTAGAAATTACCACCTCTCTTGAAACCACAAGAGATGAACTTACACCTCCTTTGAATCTTCACAAAGGATGACCACCTCCTTCGAATGCTTCACGAAGGATGATCCTCTTCCAGACACTTCCTCAGACACACCAAGGATGAACAAGCTATTCCTCTGTCACCACAGTACCACTTCAGGACTTGCAGACAAGAGTTTCCTTAGCTTCAACAATCTCACAGAGTTCTCAAAGAGTTCAGAGATCTTTTGCACAAGGGAAGAGTTATTTTTGAGATAAAGAGTGAGCCATTTTATAGACTCAGCCTAATACCCTTCCATTCTTCGAAAACGGGCCATCTAACGCATTTAATCGATTAACATAAATATTAATCGATTAATAATGAGTACAACGACTAGTTTTTCAAATCTGAAACCCCCAACGGCTAGTGTTAATTGATTATTCTCAGGAATAATCGATTAACTAAATAAATCAAATATAAATTACAAGAATCAACCCTAATACATATTTGAGCACTATTACATCAACTTTGATTATTATAAAAGCTTTATAAAATACAGAGATCTTCAATTTGTCTTTATGAATCTTGACTTGTGCGAATCTGTTCATCATCAAAACTTCATCTTTGATTTTTGCTAACACTTCATGTCAAAGTTCTTTGAGAGAAATTGTTTCACTTCATATAGCAAACCCTTATCGTTGGTTGCAAGCAAAATATCATCCACATATAATACAAGGAAACAAATCTTACTCCCACTGACCTTTTGGTATATACATTGATCCATGACATTTTCTTCAAAACCGAATGAAGTGATAACATCATGAAATTTTAGATACCATTGGCGAGAGGCTTGTTTTAATCCATAGATGGATTTATTAAGCCTGCAAACTAAGTGCTCATTGTCTTTAGAAGAGAATCCTTCAGGTTGTTTCATGTAAACCTCTTCTTCCAGATGACCATTAAGGAATGTTGTTTTCACATCCATTTGATGTAACTCAAAATCAAAATGAGCTACTAATGCCATAATTACTCGGAAGGAATCTTTCTTAGATACAGGAGAAAAAGTCTCCGTGTAGTCAATTCCATCTCTCTAAGTGAACCTTTGGCAACAAGTCTTGCCTTATGTCTCTCAATGTTGCCTTTTGAGTCTTTCTTGGTTTTAAAGACCCATCTACATCCAATGGATTTTACACCATTAGGCAACTGAACGAGATCCCAGACTTTGTTGGATGCCATAGAATCCATCTCATCTTTCATGGCGTCATACCATAGGTCTGATTCTTTAGAACTCATGGCTTGTGAAAATGTTTCAGGATCATTTGCAGCTCCAATATTGTAGTCAACTTCTTGCAAATACACTACATAATCACTAGGAATTGCTGGCCTTTTAACTCTAGTAGATCTTCTTAATGTTGCCTCATCATTTTCTTGAGAAAATTGTTGCTCAATTAACTGTTCAGTAGGTTGTTCAACACCATCTTGTTGTTCCTCATTAGCAACTTGATCTGTAAGGTCATTTTCAGCAGGTTGTGAAGCTTCAATTATTGTTTGTCTAACACCCAGTTGTGTTTGAGGGGTGTGAATGACAATCAATCTATCACTTGAGCTAGAGGGTTGAGCTTCATAGTGATCTCTTTCATTCCCAATGTTTGGAAACTGATCACTCCCACTAATCAAGTCATTCTCAAGAAATTTTGGATTTCTTGACTCCATAATCCTAGTTTTATGCGATGGACAATAGAATCTATATCCCTTAGACTTTTCAGCATATCCAATGAAATACCCACTAATAGTCCTTGGGTCTAGTTTCTTCTCTTGTGGAATATTATAAATTCTCACTTCAGACGGACATCCCCAAACGCGTATATGTCGCAAACTTGGTTTCCAACCTTTGAATAACTCAAACGGTGTCTTTAAGACGGCCTTGGTTGGAACTCGATTTAATATATACACAGCCGTTTTCAGTGCTTTAGTCCACAAGAATTGAGGAAGTTTTGAAGTACTCCTCATACTTCTCACCACGTCCATTAAAGTTCTATTCCTTCTTTCTGCCACACCATTCTGATCTGGAGAACCAGGCATAGTGTATTGGACAACAATTCCATGTTCTTGAAGAAACTTCGCAAACGGACCAAGTGCTTGTCCATTCTCCGTGTATCTACCATAATACTCTCCACCTCTATCCGATCTCACAATCTTAATTTGTTTTCCGCATTGTAGCTCAACTTCAGCCTTAAAAATTTTAAAGGCATCCAAAGCTTCATCATTAGAACGAAGTAAGTAGAGATACATATAACGTGAGTAGTCATCTATAAAGGTGATGAAGTATTTCAGACTACATGCGTCCATATCCTCTTAGCACCTCTTTTGGACTTGTTAGTTTGCTTACCCTTTATGCAATCCACGCAAGTCTCAAAATCAGTAAAATCCAAAGTACTAAGTACTCCTTCATTTACTAATCGCTTAATTCTCTCAATGGAGATATGTCCCAATCTACGGTGCCATAAAACAGAAGAATCCTCATTCATAACACATCTTTTTAACCCAGCAGTAACGTGCATAGAATCATAAGCGACATTGTTTTGCAAAATAATGGAATAAAGACCATCACACAATTCACCAAAACCAATAACTTTAGATTTATTCATTAAGGTAAAACCAGAATTTGAAAAATTAAAAGAAAAACCTAAAGGTATAAGTCTTGAAACAGAAATCAAATTCTTAGAAAAACAAGGAACATAAAATGTCTTTTCCAAATGCAAAACAAAACCACTACTTAAAACTAAGCTGCACGTTCCAATGGCCTCCACATGTGAGTTCATCTTACTACCTGAGTAGATATATTGCTCACTTCCCACTGGCCTCCTTAAGTTTTGCATACCCTGTAAGGTATTAGAAACATGGATTTAGAACCAGAATCAATCCACCATGTGTTATGATTAAAACTAGTCAAATTAGATTCATAACAGACAAAAGCAAATGGAGATTTATCAGATGTCGTAAACTCCTCATCAATAGCCCTTAGTAAATCTTTGACATTCTCATATTGGTCAACTGAACCCCGGATCCCAGCGGAAATGTTGGTTTTTATGAACGTTACAGAGAGACGATTTGACCTCTCCCATTTTTCATAAAGATCAATGGCATCTGGAGTGCTAGTATTCGTAATACCCGGTGGTTCTGGTTTTCTAATAGCATAGTCAATGTCCATCCAGCCTAAATGAAGAAGAACTCTTTCCTTCCAAACCTTATAATTATCTCCTTTCAACTCAGGAATACCACACTTGATATCAGAAAAATTCACAGATTGAGAAACTGCAAATTCAAAGTTACATGCTTATTATATAATTTTAGACTAAAATAAATGTCATGTTTACCAATGCAAACATGTCTTTTCCAATGAGTTTATTAACATAAAACTTGCCTGTGGGCTAAAGTCTTACTCAATTAGACTCATTATATTAATGATAAAACTATCAAATTATGTTCCTTTTTCTTAATTCCTGTGGGTAAATTAAGAAATATAATTTAATATTTTATCCTAATTAATCATATAAATATGAAAAAATTCCTGTGGGTAGATTTTATCATATTAAATATAATTATTTACAACTAATGTTTCTCATGTAGCAAAACTTTATATACAATTTTAATTGATTAAAGATGTTGTGGCTACTCTTTAATTTATTAAAATTATATTACTACTAAAACATTAATAATATATAAATATTTACATAAAATTCTTAATATGCAAATATATAATAATAATGCATATTTTATTTGTACATTATAACAACAAATATATACATACAAATAATATCCATAAAATATACATAATTATTATTAGTCTAAAAACATTTTAACATATATATATAAAACATGATATGTCTGCGTATCATAAACACGTATTATTATAAAACGTGTTTTATATTATATGCTAAATAAAAATAATAATTATTATTATATCATTATTTGAATATAAAAGCACCAATGCATCCATTAACAATATTTAATGTTGCGTGAAAAGAGAATAAAGCTGCAATGCAAATAAAGCTGCGAGAGGTCATTAAAATGACCAAAATTAGGAACAACTTAGTTCTCATGTGTGTGGCAGAGGCTTAATTCTCATGTGCGTGACAGAGCAACACGCAAAAACGAGTGAAAAGAAAATACGGGTTCAAGGACAAAGCTGTAATTACGACGCGCATAAACCCTTTCTCTATCTTTAAAGACCCAATTCTTCACCACGAAAAAACAACAGACCCTTCTTCATTCCCTTCATCAAGGGACAACACAGTTCAAGAATGGCTAAAGTCGAAAGAATCCAAACAAGGACGAGTCACTGCAGAAATTGGTGAAGAAACACAAGCACAGAAAATAGTCGCTCATCTGTGGTTAATCTCACGACGTTATGGGAAATCCTACTGTTTCGGTGTACATTTGTCCGGTGTGTCTTTATTGCTCTTGGCTGTCTGGGACGCTGTCTGGGACGCTTGCTCTTCTCCAATTGTTGCTCTTTATACTCGCCAAAGGAGGGGAGGTACCTGCAAAGATACTCCGACGCTCAAGTCAGATGTGAATTATGGAGCCTCAGCTCTCAAGTGGTAATTATGATACTGCTCTGAAGTATTATTCTAGGGTCTCTAGAGCATAAAGAGAATGTACCTATTAGTTTGGGTCAGATACTGTGCACTTAGAAGCCCACATACCATTCGGCCCATAAGATTGAAACGTAGGTTGATAATGTGTACGCGTGGCATTTGTGCAAAGAGAAAGGAAAACAGAGAGAGAAATGTCAGAGACTCTCTCTGAAGAGAAGAAGAGAGCGAGACGGACGTTGGTGGCCGGAGGAGCTCCTACACGGCCGTGGATGCTCTCGGTACAGAAGGCAAAGATGAAGATCTTGAAACGGTGAGTAAGAAAAACCTCTTCTTTTATTAAAACTGAATACATTCAAGATACAAAGTGTATGATTTCATTAACCGGGAAAGGGAAAAAGGGACTCTATATATATAGAGTCCTGAAAGGGAAAAAGAGAACAAAAACAACCCACTGTTCAACCAGAACAGTGAAGAACGGTCTAAACCTAAAACCGTTAAGAAATCGAAAGATTCTCAATAGTACCTGGACTTTTGCCCTGTCATTGTATTTATAAGTCAAATAAAAATAACCACCTTACCTAAAAATGTGGTTAGTTACTTAACCGTCTAAGATATTTTATGTAAATATCTTACTACATAACATGCCCCCCAAGTCCGAGTTAACCGTTCTGTTTTATGGACGCGGTAACTATAGGACTTATGGGTTTGAGGGAGGCTGTGTTGGGGAGTGTGTTTCTGGTTGCCGCTCCTGTGTGGACTGAACGTTTTAAACCCAGGATGACCGAGCAGTTGAGTGTGATGGGCCAAAAAGAGGCGGATACGAACGGCAAAAAGCTTGAATGACCGAGGCCAAACGTGAGGATATGTATGGCCGAGCGGTAGAAGCCGAGTGACATGTGAGGCCGAGTGGTTGAGACCGAAGGGAGGACGGACGACTGACTGTGTGAACGTTCGTTGACATTGATGGTCGAGCGTTGAGGCCGAGCGACCGGCTTTGTGAACGTTCGTTGACATTGATGGTGGAGCGTTGAGGCCGAACGACCGACTTTGTGAACGTTCGTTGACATTTGAATGTCGAGCGTTGAAACCAAATGACGAACGCATTCGATGTCGAACTAACAGAATCTTTGAAAATTTGATGTTCTTAGGCGAACATAGGCTAGAGGATGGTCCCCTAGGTTTGATGGTCTAGGTGTTCTAGGGCGAACATCTACCAGCGGGAGTGTGTCCCTTTGTTCAATGCACCTAGGTGTTCTAGGGCGAACATCTACCAGCGGGAGTGTATCCTTTATCAATGCACCTGGGTGTTTCTAGGGCGAACATCTACCGGGTCTAGGAGTGCCTCAGGATGAACGGCTCTCAGGTGTCCGCTTTTACGTACAAGATATGCTTATCTGCACTATAAGAAATAATATTAAGCATATAGGTGAGACCGTTTGGTCAAGTTGCAAACCTGGTGGCCGAACGTCCATTAGGACGAATGGTGGACACTTGTGTTGAAGTATGGTCGACCTGGAAAGTGGCGAACGACAATGGGGAAGAATGGGAGCGGCGACATCAGTGAGGCAAAATGTTGGACGCTGTAGGCCACGGAAAGCCGAACGATTGAGGCGGGTTGGCCGAACGTCCGTGAAATCTAGTGGCCGAACGATTGAGGCCTAGCAAACGAACGTTATTGACCGCGGATGGCTGATCATTAGCTGGGTCGAACGACTGTAGCGCTCGAATGCTAGGACGCTCGTACACAGGCACTGTCGAGCGTTCGAATCCGAACGGCCGACTGTTTGACGTCGATGTCGAGCGAGGCGACGAACGCTCTAAGCCGAACGTCCGTGAGTTTTAATGGCCGAACGATTGGGCCCAAGAGAACGAACGTCGTTGGCGTCGAGTGACCAAATGTTGGAGCGCTCGAAGCCGAAAGGCCGAACGTTTGAGTCCGGAGGAGTGACCACATGTGATACCAAATGGTTGAAACCGAAGGGATTGTCGAGCGGTGGAACGTGAGGACGCTTTGGACGCTCGACACATAGGTTGAACGCGTGGACGGGTTGAACGCTCATCACAAGGCTTGTCGAGCGGCCGAAACCAAATGGAGTGTCGAGCGGTTGAACGTGAGGACGGTTTGGACGCTCGACACGTAGGTTTGGACGCTCGACACGTAGGTTTGGACGCTCGACATGTAGGTTGAACGCTCGTCACTTGGTTTGTCGAGCGGTAGAGACCGAACGTCCACGGTGAGCGAATTGCTGAACGCTTGATGTCGAACGGGCGTCAGAACGAATGCTGAAACGCTTCATGCTTATTTTTTTCCGAACGTCAATGAAAGTTGTTGGCCGAAAGGTTGAGGCCAAGACGCCGAACGTCAGGACCAATGGGCGGTCATTAGTAAGGACGAACGTTAGAGTTCAACTGGCGGAACATCAGTGGGGTCGGATGGCCCAGTGCTTGATGGCTCGTGCCGATGGATGGTCGAACGATAGAGGCCGAAGGGCCGAGCGTCACCTAGGCCCAATGGGAGAGTGTTGAAACGCTTGTGACCATGGATTGTCGAACGGTGAGGTCAAATGGCCGAACGTCACATAGACCAAAGTTTCGACAGGTTAAGGCCTAGGTGCCGAGCGTCAGGAGGCCGAACATTAGTATGGTTTGAATGCTCGACACATAGGTTGTCGAGCGACTGGGTGGAATGTGAGGCCATACACGAGGACGGTTTGAACGCTCGTCACATGGCTTGTCGAGCGGCCGAAACCAAATGGATTCTCGAGCGGTTGAACGTGAGGACGGTTTGGACGAACGTTACGGAAACGAGTGGCCGAACGTTGGGGACCGAGTGGACGAACGATGTTGAGACGAGTGGCCGAACGGTTGAGGCCACGGATGGCCGAACGCTTGGAGCCACGGATGGCCGAACGTTGGTGACCGAGTGGCATAGGAGGCCGAGCGCTAGAGACCGAACGTCAATGAAGAGCGAAGTGACGAACGCTCTGGGTCGAACGGCCGCGAGAAGGAATGCTCGAACGTGTGAGACGCAAATGACCGAACGATCGAGGTTGGAGGCCAAACGGCCGAACGTCAATGAGGCCGAGGTGCCGATCAGGAGGCCGGACAAGAGTATGGCTGAATGCTGGAGCGCTCGTGTTGAAGAATGGTCGAGCAGTAGAGACCGAACGTGAGGTCGAGCGGTTGAAACCGAAGGGATGCCGAACGGCTAACTGTTTGAACGCTCGTATACATAGGCTGTCGAGCGTTTGAACCAAAGGTTGAACACCTTCGAGGCCGAGCGGCCGACGGCAAGGACGCTCGTACACGGGGATTGTCGAGCGTCCGAATCCGAACGGCGGGGCCGAAAGGTTGACTGTTTGGACGCTCGTACACACTGATTGTCGAGCGTTCGAGTGGTACGCGAGGCCGAGCGCTAGAGACCGAACGTCGATGATGAACGAAGTGACGAACGCTCTAGGCCGAACGTCCGAAAATCTAATGGCCGAACGATTGAGGCCAAGAGAACGAACGTCGGTGACGAGCGAAGTGACGAACGATTAAGGCCAAGAGGACGAACATCGTTGTCGTCGAGTGGCCGAATCTTGGAGCGCTCGTAGCCTTGGATTGTCGAGCGTCCTCTAAGTCGAATGGCAGAACGTACGCGAGGCTGAACGCTGGACGTGTTAGGACGAACGTTATTGAGGACGACTGATGGATGCTTTATGCTGAAAATTGCCGAACGGCGGTGAGACCGAATTGCCGAACGATTGAGTGTTGTGAGACCATGCATGACCGAGCGCTGGTGGAGCCGAGTGGAACGAACGTTGGAGTACTTGCTCGTTCTTTGTGGTCGACCAGGAAATTGGGGAATAGAAATTGGGTTGTATGACGTGGAGGCAGAACCGAACGACGCGTGGATGGCGCGAGTGTTGCGGAAGACGTGGAGAATGGGTCCGACAAGACGGCGAAAGGGTTTGTCCCTGGGTGACAACCGTCTTCTTCTCGCCTCTCTGTCAAATCCCTTTTTACTCTAAAAAACCTTAGAATCGGTGCTTCATGGGGCTGTTGAGCAAGTGAGCGATCTGAGTAAGGTCCTCCACCATGGTCAATGCAGCTGAGGGGCCTTCGAAGTTCTTGAACAGAAACCCTAGTTTTGCGCACCAGCTCTTGCATATTGGCGGGAATGTGTCTGCATTTTACACGGCAGATTCCGCCTGGGCTCAACTTGGGGTTGGGGTTTGTGGAAATTGGGAAATTAGGGATTCCTGGTGTAATTGGATTTTCATTGGTGGGAATTGTGGTTTTTTTTGCGAGTAGAGGTTGTGAAGTTTTCGAATTGGGGTTGGCTTAGATTGCACGTTCTGGGATCTGAAGAGTGACGCCATTGAAGGTGCTGGTGTGGGCTGTTCTTGTTGAGATACACCGTGGACAGGAGTTCGGTGGTCTCCACCACTGTCGTGGGATCAGCGTGATCGTGTTTGGGAGGCGATTTGGGAATTTAGGGTTTTTGATTTGCGGATTGTGCGACAGTGGAGACGAGGGAGATGACCTAATGGTGCTCCTGTGACAGCAGCACCTGGTGGCGCGACGGAGGCTGATGGGCGGACCTGATTTGGGGGTTGTTCTTGCGCTGAATCTGACCCGCAAAGGGGTGGGATTTCGCTGATGTGCTCACGGGCGCGATTTCACAGAGGTGCTCGTGGTGGCGTCAATGGCTCACGGAGGAGAATCTTGGCAGTGATGCAGGGATTTGATGGAGTAGCTCTTTCCGAAAAAGTGATTCCTCGAGGCCGAGTGCTCCTCTTGCGGTTTTTGTGAGTGACACCTCGGCCCCACTGGTGGGCGCCCAAAATGTTTCGGTGTACATTTGTCCGGTGTGTCTTTATGTGCTCCTGGCTGTCTGGGACGCTGTCTGGGACGCTTGCTCTTCTCCAATTGTTTGCTCTTCATACTCGCCAAAGGAGGGGGAGGTACCTGCAAAGATACTCCGACGCTCAAGTCAGATGTGAATTATGGAGCCTCAGCTCTCAAGTGGTATTATGATACTGCTCTGAAGTATTATTCTAGGGTCTCTAGAGTAAAGAGAACGTACCTGGACTTTTGCACCTGTCATTGTATTTATAAGTCAAATAAAAATAACCACCTTACCTAAAAATGTGGTTAGTTACTTAACCGTCTAAGATATTTTATGTAAAATATCTTACTACATAACACCTACAAACTCCGATGAACAACCAGATATCGTCGCAGGTCAAGCACCATATTGTCACGCCGGGAAAGACGACTCCAAGGCGAAGAAGAAAAAAAAAATTTAAACGAAACGGTTCATCGTCAACCCGGAATCCTAATGACGATTTGGCTAATTTTATTCGCTTTAAAAAAATAAAAGCTCCGTTTAAGATTACAAGAAAAATTATAATCAGGTTTAACGTTTAATTTGGGAAATATTATTTGGATCAAAAGAATCAAAATAATAAAACCCATAAATCTAAAATCCAAATCAACGAAAAACATGCAAGGCAGAGGAATAAACAACTCTGATAAAAAATGATAAAATAGCAGAGTATGAAATTGACCTAAACATGTTATATTAACATCACAGTAACACATTCAGATCAAAAACACCGGAAGCAAAAATCAAATAATAATGTGTGTATCTCCTGCCATTGCAATTTTGTAAATCTAAACACAAACAGTTTGTTTTGTAAACCTTAACTCATTCAAACTCGATGGTGTGTTTTTCTGAATAGAGGAGTAGACTTAGTGATCAAAACTGAGAGTAACTCATTCCCTTATATAAAGTTTGGCCATCACAGGTTTCAAAATAAATGGCCTTTACGTTTAAAAATTAATAACTGCTCCATAGCAGTTAAAAGGATAAAAATAATGGCTTAATGGACCACTTTATGTTCCTTAAAAATAGGAACTCAAAATGCTATAATATTTATTTTATATTTAAAATAATGCTAACATTATAATATAATACTTTATCATAAATCTAAATTCATTATTAATTTTAATTATAATGCAATTTAGATATTTAAAAATATTTATGTACTATAAATTTTAGTTACATATAACATATATAACATGGAAAAGTCTAGAAATTCATGTTAGAACTTATAATATGTTTAGAATTATGAATCTCAATTATTTTAATAATAAAAATTTAAAGTATAAATAAAATTCTTATAAATGAGTTTCATTATTTTCTTAAGATTTTTTAACCATCTATTCGTTAGTTTGAATATTGGAAACCGCCAGAATAATCCTTGAGGCAAGATCTTCAATTTTGTTTGTTTAATTTTTGCAATAGAGTATGTTAGTTTCTATTCTTTTTCCTTAGTTTGTGTGTTTTCTATTCATGTATATTGTTCTAATTTGCATGTGGGTCTGAATCATCTTTAAGAGTATCTGCAAATTAGTGGTCTTAATGGTGTGTCGTGATCTTATTTTTGTTGTTCATAGGGACAGATAGAGCTTCTTGTGCATCTAAAGGTGTTTTAAGGATTCTGAAGCGGTTTGATCATCTATCAAGTAAAGGGAGCTAATTACATTGATTTTAACGGATGACAACTTATAATCGCTGATTGTAGGCTTGTATGATAGTTGGTTTATGAAACTGAGTTGCCTAATGAATTATAACATGTTCAGTTGAGTTAGGACTTTTGAATCGTCTTTAGTGATCGTATGTTGAAATGTTGATATGGTATATGGTTGAGATTGTATTTGAGGTGAATTGATGAGTCATTGAATTGTGTATAATTTGATGGTTTTTAATTTGACGTTTGAGGCTAGTGTTAGACCCAGGGCTAGAATGACATACATAAACTTCATAGTTATGCAAACTTGTTAGGTAAACATATACTCGCTAAACGAAGTCAAAGTTAGAAAGCTACTGACTTGGTAGTCGTTGGTGAGAAAAATATCGTTGGACGATACCAAAGTTAGAGAGTTCACTAACTTGACTGTTGCTAGGCAAAAATATACTCATTGGGCAACTTTTGGGAGAATTTAAATATGTAAGTTCTAATGGTATTCTTGTTAAACAAGCTATTTGGTCATTGGACGGGTGTGTTGTTAGACACTGAGCGAGCATATCTGGTGGCTGAATGAATGTACTGTCAAGCATCACCTAGTAAGTGAGTAGATCTGATGGCAGAGCGAGTGTGTTGTCTGACACTACTCGCTGAGCGAGAAGATCTTGTGGCTTAGTGAAAATATTTTAACTAAATTTGCATATATCTCTTATTATATGTTTAATGTGTGTGATTATGTGGATGTTAAAATAATGGTTGGTTTATAATGATATGTGAATGATTGGTACTAATCTAAAAGTAGTATGTGTGTTATATATAATTTTATATTGGGAGTTATTGTGACTCTCTAATAATCATCCAATCTCAAGTAGAGAATGGTAATATATATGTTGATAGGGACATGAAATCTTAGTGTATAAGTTTTATCTTAGTCAAAGGCTTTAACGATTTAATCTTGTATGTGGTAGGGTGAAACCCATTAACAATAACTCTACAAAACAGTAAGGTCCCTCAAATATAAAATTTTTATGTATTTAATTTTCATTTATTTAAAGTAAAACATTTAGTACTAACAATGTAAGTATTTAATTGTTCTTAATTTATCTTCTTTTATAATTTTCAAAATTTTCTTAGTTTATTTTTTCAAATTTAATTTTTGTGTATTGTAATTCCAAAACTTTAGACGGTTGAGTAATTGAAATTCAACGTAGTAGAACGTATTTAATTCATACAACAGTGTATATTTAGTCTGCACTATGCATAATGATGACATTGATATAAGTGTTCACACAAACACAGTCCTTAAGCATTATCGTTGGGCAAGCAAACAATGTTTTAGCAAAAATATTAAATTGTAAAATGATTTTTATTAAAAATAAGTAAAAAAAATTATTAAATAATTTTTTATTATAAATAACTTTTTGAATTTAAAAAATTAATTATTAAAAAGGAAAAATGGTAACATAATTATTTTGATTTATATAATAATTAAATTTAGATTGACGAATTTTTACATGATAAAAACAAAAACATAATTATTTTAGTTTAAAATAACGATTAATTAAAAAGTAAAATTAATAAGAAACTATGTACAGAAACAAAACGACTTATGTATAGATATAGATATTAAAATGATAATTTTTGTTATTATGACTCATGCTCCCTTCTTCTTTTTTTCTGTTATTGTGTTTTCCTAAATTATCCTTGGCCTAATGGTGCCAGCGTGCCTTTAAGAGGTTTTATATGTATTACAGTTTTATATAATAAATATATATATTTTTTATTTATGATTTTACTATCTATTATTCTTTCCATAATAAATATATCAATAAATACTTTTAATATTGCAATTAATATAAAAATTTAATTTTAATAAAATTTAATTAATACTTTAATAATAGGATGACAACTAAGAACAGATATAAATTTCATTATCTCATCTTTATATTTTAAGTAAAAGAGTATATTTATTCGTGTTTCCATATCCAATAATGAAACTTTTGTTTCATCTTTACATGGACTAACATTTCCAATTTTAAATCTTCTACTCTTTATATTTTTTTTATCATTTGACTTTTGTACTTTTAGATCATTTGCTTCTTACATTTTTTTCTATATCATCTAACAATATATTTATTTAATATCTAAAAAAAACATATAAACAAACATCACTCTTTTTTACTAATATATGAATACTAGCAACTCTTTTTTACTATTATACTACAAAATTAGTAAAAAGATTTATCTGAAAAACCCATTTTTCCTAAACTCAAATAACATGTTAGATTTTATACATTCGTGTAATTTTGGGTTTTGAGAATTTATAAATGGTATATTATTTTAAATTCTTAGCATTGTGTTCATTTGGGTAATATATTTTTATTAAAAATATTAGAATATTTATTAGCATATATTAATATTATGTTCATTTGTGTAATTATCAACATTTATCAACAAATTTTAATGTGAATAATATCAATTTTTCTTATAACAATCATCCTACAAATGTTTTATTTTAACTTCTTTTCTTTCTTTTACTTTTTTTTTTTAAACTATAGCAAAAACACACTGAGTATCTACCTTTATCTTAATAAAAAATATTTTTTTATCTACTATGGTAGTAACAATATTCAACGTTTACAACTTATTCAACATCTTCAGCAGAAGACCAACATGATTAGATTTTAAAAATAGAAAATGGATTACAAAATATAACTTCGGCTGCTTGATCCGGTCATTTCTGCAGACCTTACCTTTATGTTCAGATTGACTTTTTTCTACGAATAATTTTAAAACTTCTTATTTCAGTTTTCTTATTAATTTTTCAATTATTTTAAGGCAGGAATTCTAATATGTTTTATATTTCAAAGACAGAGTGCAGTAGGCCAAATAAACAAAGAAATAATTGGATGTATTTTTTTTAGGGGTGTGAGTTTTATTTTCCAAATAAAATGAATTGTTGAGGCTTGGTTTTGTTTGTTAATGCACTTAGCTCCCTATAAAGGGTAGTTCCAGAATTCAGTTTAAATGCAATACCAACGCGAAGGAAGCTTTGCTTCATAATTATCACCTCTTTCTCTATCTGCTCTCAGCAGCCATGGCCTTCTGTGGTGGTACCTTTGTTAAGCCAAACCATTCTTTCTCCCAAACCCACAAACCCAAAGCTCCAACTCCATACTATGATACCAGAAAAAAGGTTGGTGAATCAATCATACGTACAACTCTGCATCTCTCTAACAACACTTTCCAGTGCTCTTTCTGCTCTACCAATTTAACCACACTAAACACCATCTCTGTCAACATCATATAGTGCTTTTCTTTTTCCTTCATTTCGTGTTCGGGTTTTGATTCCTTAAGCAATCACTCTTCTTCCTTTTGTTAACAACAAATTCACCATTATTTTTTCACTGATGGTGCAAAGATGGATGATGTGTTATTTTGTTTGTCAGTTCTGCGTGAGAGTTTCAGCAAGTGACTCGGGTGAAGTCGAGAAGACTGTTATCAGGAAAGAGAAAGATGGGTGGAAGATCAATTACTCAGGAGAGAAACCTCAAACACCATTGTTGGACACAGTCAACCACCCAATTCATATGAAGAATCTGTCCACTCAGGTTTAAAATTAGGAATCATTTTAAGGTCTAAAGGACATGCCACAGCATATTTCTTGTCCGTGGCTGACACAAGAGTTTTTGTTTTCCGTGAGTTTTGTTGGTTTGTTTGTGAAAAGTGTTGAATGTATTTGTCAGGATCTAGAGCAACTTGCAGCAGAGCTGAGGGCAGATATTGTGCACAGTGTGTCAAACACTGGTGGGCATCTTAGTTCAAGCTTGGGAGTGGTGGAGTTAGCAGTGGCTTTGCATCATGTTTTCGACACCCCTGAAGACAAAATTATATGGGATGTTGGTCATCAGGTAATCTTTCGTCTTATTCATTTCTTCTTCTTTTCTAACACAAGTTAAATAGCAACAAAAGAAATATAGTTTTCATTTAGAGAAAATTCATTGCTCGTGACAAAATTAGAGTTCTATATTTTTTTTATTCTCTTCTGTACAATACAATTTTCCATCATTATACCATGTTTGGTGCGTGTGCTATGTGAGATTCTAAAAGGTAATCAAATTGCAGGCATACCCACATAAGATTCTTACAGGTAGAAGGTCCAGGATGCACACCATTAGGAAGACTTCGGGGCTAGCAGGTTTTCCTAAAAGGGATGAGAGTACTCATGATGCTTTTGGGGTAGGACACAGTTCTACAAGCATATCTGCTGGTCTTGGTGAGATTCTTATATTTTAAGATCAATACATATTCATATGTGCAGAAGCACTTATTTCACCGATTGAGCAACAATTCTGAATATTTATTAGGCATGGCTGTTGCACGTGATCTACTGGGGAAGAAGAACAGCATCATATCAGTGATAGGGGATGGGGCATTGACAGCAGGCCAAGCTTACGAGGCCCTGAACAATGCTGGGTTCCTTGATTCTAACATGATAGTAGTACTTAATGACAACAAGCAAGTCTCTTTACCAACGGCCACACTTGATGGCCCCGCAAGTCCTGTCGGTGCCCTCAGCAGTGCTTTGAGCAAAATTCAAGCGAGTACAGAATTCCGCAAACTCAGAGAAGCTGCAAAAGTAAGCCTCTTAAACTTATCATATTCGCAGTCAACGTCATGATCTCAGTGATCATGACAAATTGTGGCGTTTATTTGACTCCAATTTTTTTCCTGAAGAGCATCACCAAACAAATTGGAGGACAAACACACCAGGTTGCAGCCAAAGTGGATGAGTATGCAAGAGGCATGATCAGCGGTTCTGGATCTACATTATTTGAAGAACTTGGCTTATACTACATAGGTCCTGTGGATGGTCATAACATTGAAGATCTGGTCACCATCTTTGAAAAGGTCAAATCAATGCCTGCTCCAGGTCCAGTTTTGATTCATATTGTGACAGAAAAAGGGAAGGGATACCCCCCAGCAGAAAAAGCAGCTGATAGAATGCACGGTGAGAAAGGGATATTTCTTAATAAAGCAATGTGAGAAACTTGAAATTGTGAAATCAATTCTTAGACCTAATGCAAAAGTTACCCACTGTTAATATAACTCAATCAATTTTGAACTTACAATTAATCTCTCAACTTGAAACCAAGTGAAGTGAGTAATTATTTACTAAGGTAGCTAATAATTTGCGTGATTTAAAACTAATACTGGAATCGAAACACACACTTATCCTTTCTCATATTTTCAGGGGTTGTAAAGTTTGATCCAAAAACAGGGAAGCAGTTTAAGGCAAAATCCTCAACACTTTCATACACACAGTACTTTGCTGAGTCTTTGATACAGGAGGCTGAAATAGACGACAAGGTAGTGGCCATTCACGCAGCAATGGGTGGTGGTACAGGCCTAAATTATTTCCACAAAAGGTTTCCCGACCGCTGTTTCGATGTGGGGATAGCTGAACAACATGCTGTTACATTTGCTGCTGGGTTAGCTGCTGAAGGCCTCAAGCCCTTTTGTGCCATTTATTCGTCATTCCTGCAACGTGGATATGATCAGGTAAGCCAATATGGTCACTGATTCCTTATCTATCTAATTTATTTGAGTTATTAACTGCGATAAGAAAACATCATCACTGTGATTTATTACGTCTATCTAGGTAGTCCATGATGTTGATCTTCAAAAGCTACCTGTTCGATTTGCCATGGATAGAGCTGGTTTGGTTGGAGCAGATGGACCAACGCATTGTGGAGCTTTTGATATCGCCTACATGGCTTGCCTGCCCAACATGGTGGTCATGGCTCCTTCTGATGAAGCTGAACTGATGCACATGGTTGCAACAGCAGCAACTATAGATGACAGACCAAGCTGCTTCAGATTTCCAAGGGGAAATGGAATTGGAGCCACTTTGCCAATTAACAACAAAGGAACCCCACTTGAGGTGAGGGTCAGAGACTGATATATATGTATATCCTAAACAGAATGGTAACTCAATAGTCTGGCCACTGAACTGAAATTGTTTTGTTCATGTAGATAGGAAAAGGCAGAATTCTGATGGAAGGCAGCAGAGTTGCTATCTTGGGATATGGTTCAGTAGTCCAACAATGCAGGCATGCCTCGGAATTGCTTAAAGAAGTAGGCGTTAATGTGACAATCGCTGATGCTAGGTTTTGCAAACCTTTGGATACCGATCTCATCAGGCTACTGGCTAAAGAGCATGAAATACTGATCACGGTGGAAGAGGGTTCTATCGGTGGTTTTGGATCACATGTTTCTCAATTCTTGAGCTTATCTGGTATTCTCGATGGACCTGTAAAGGTAAACCTTCCTCCATGGAGAAGTCGCTCTCTATATGATTTTCATTTTCAGATACGTCCCTATTTTGTGCATTTCTAACAACAATCCAATTTGGTTTTACCTGCAGTGGAGAGCAATGATGCTTCCTGACAGGTACATTGATCATGGGTCACCCCAGGATCAGGTTGAAGAAGCAGGGCTTTCATCAAAGCATATTGCGGCCACAGTCCTGTCTCTTCTTCAAAGGCCAAAAGAAGTTCTTCTGTTCAAATAGAAACGCGAAATGGAATGAGGATCTCAACCTGGAACCTGAAAGATGCATTCAGTTCCGTCGGCAGTGCGGTTTACAGGAAGCTGTAAATAGTTACTCTAGAATTGTCGTTTAGGATTCTCAGGTCGGGCCGAAGAAATAGTATGAGAAATAATGAGTTTAATTTATTCTTGCAGCTCGAGAATCAATCAAGGCATAGTAATGTATCAATCTTAATTAATTAGTTATGTTAATATATATAAAATCCAACCTCAAAGTTTACAGACACACGCATGCTATGTGTATAGAATACAATACGTTAATACATTTGTTTTGAAAATAATAGATATGATATATATGTATTTTGAAAATAATAGATATGATATAACATTTATATGTATATTGAAAGGTGTATAATAACTTTTAAAAACATGATACATATGAGAATGGAGTATTGTATGAATCCAAAGTAAAATAATATGTATTAAGGTTGTCAATCTAATAAATTATTGTTATCATAAGAGTATCATTGTTTTATAGATTAAATATTTCACTGATAAAAATTAACATAATATTCAAAAGTATCTAAATATATATGTGACCAAAATTAAAGTATTAGTACATAATATATTATAAACAGTTGCATATTAGTCATTTTTTGTTTATTATAGTAAAATTTTATTAAATTATAAAATAAATTTTAACTATTATAATCAAATATTTGAATTACAAAAAGTAATTACTAAAAATAAAAATTGAAAAAATATTATTCAAATTTAAAAAAGTAGTTAGTAAAACTATAAAGTAGAAAAAAAAATTGTACAAGACAAATATTTTTTATTATGTTGATTGTTCTGAGAATTTCTATAAACGGGAGTTAAGTGGTTTTGTCATTTTCACAATTTTACTCATCTTTGCATTGTTCAACAATTAATTCTTTTTTTCAAGGTAATAAAATATTTACCATCAACATTTCTTCAGGAGACTCCTCTGGTTGGGAGGACAAAAGGTATACAAATGACGTATTCATCATCACTCGGGTTGTCGTTAAGTGATCGAGGGTCATCCGAGAGGGGTTCAACATTTTGTAAATAGTGTTGCAACACTAATTTAACCTGTTAATAAAGCTTCAACTGAAAAAGAAGGACCGGTCATGAAACAAGGTTCGCAAGGAGAGGTTGCATAGGGGGTGAACACCGACACTGGTAGAGAAATCCAAGTGGACAATTCATTAGAAGGGGAGATCAAAACCTGCCTGAAGTCCTCATGTATGCGTGGCCGGCACATAAAGTGCGTGAATATGCCACCCACTTTAGGTGGGGCAATAATCTAGTTGAGCTTGCCTATTAGTCCTACATTTAGAAGGACAATGTGGTGGATGACTATGTGTGGCTTTCCATCTACCGAGGGAATGATCGGGTGTGCCACGATAAAGGTACTTCATAGTTGGACTTCTCATTTATCTACTTGTTCCTTCACTAGGTTGTGCATTCACATTTCGTTTAATGATTTTCAAGATGGAGTCTTATAGGAGTTGAACATTGCTCACACTCATCTCCACTCGAATGCCTATGTTACTATGCAAGCATTTCGCATCTTATGAAAGGCATTAGGTATCAACCTAACTCCCGCTTTGTTCCTCCACCAGTACCGTACCCATCTAAACGCTTGCAAAGGATTGGTTTCGTTAATAAGAGAGAATGATCGAAAGCTTTTTCAGCTGTATGCAACCTCCTACAAAGGCTTCAAGGATGGATTTTTCAAGATCGCAATTACCAATAAGGGTCCAACTTATTCTTTGATGGGGATGATTGATGAATGCATATTTATGTCCTCATTTAGCCTTTAATATTGGATTCTTAATTGGTTTTTGTACTTTAATAGAATATTTTAATTAGGATTTTTCATAATTGGGATACAAAAACATGTTAAACATATTTAGTATGAGATACAAAAACATGTTAAAAATAGTTTTTTAGTTACGTAAATGTTCTTTGGATATTTTGAAGTCTGTTAGTGCAACTGCAGCTAAGTTGAGCTTATTGAGATATGTAAATAAATTGGTTATAGTTTAATGACACCTTAAAGATAAATTCAAGAATAACAAATAATCAAGACCATAAGAAGTCAATCCAAGCATGGCATGAAAAAGTGAAGAAATTTGGCTAAGCTAAGAAGATGGAACAAGTAACAAAAATTGGATCTTGCGGTTTTCTTTATTTTTCTTTAAAAAGGACTTTGATAAATGTTTATGATAAAAGATAATTTGAGGAAAATATTTATTAAGATATTTTATTTGATATTGTTAAATAATTACCTTATTTAACTTATTAGTAAATATCAAAAGATAATATTTGTAAAAAAAAAAATTAATCTAGAAAAGATATTCTCAAATATTTTTATATCTCCAAACAATAAAATATATCTTGAAGATATTGGATTATTTAAAAGATAATTAGAGCAGATTAAATTATCATAAAGGAGATTATGATAACAGAAAAACTCAAAACAAAGCCTAATCTAATTCCTATATAAAGAGACTAAGGGAAACACATTAGTGAAGTTGAGGAACGCGGTGTACTTAACTGAATTTTCTTCTATGCCCCAAGCGGTGAGCATGAAGCCTAAGAACTTCCCCGCTTCTTCACCTTGGCCTTTGTCGCCTTTCGCCTTTCTTCCCCAAGCATACACTTCTTCTAGGTGATTGACCTTGCCTCCTTGAAGATAGTCAGCTTGTGCGACATTATTGTTGAGTGTATGCCTACGAATAGGTCTTTATTCTTAAGGAGCACCTTCACCAACTTCTGCTCCTACTCACGGCTCAAGTCGCTACCGAACTTGGTAACTTGGTTGTCCTATTGACCTATCTTGAGAATCGTTATTTCCCTTTGAGGCTCTATCTGACCATCTGTGTTGGTCGAGGGATCTAGGTTGGCCATTCCACCTCTGATCTTCTGGCCTTCAACGTAGCATTCTCGGGTGATCAATTGGTTAGCTTGTCCGATGCAAATTCCTCCCTTATATGAATGGAACTTCATGGCCAAGTGTGGGTGGATAAGATTGTGTCGAATGCATTCAAGCACGATCGACCCATTAGTATGTTGTAAGACATGTTACTAGGAATGACAATGGGTCGGGTTGGGCATGGATAGTGCCTACCCATAATCCGACCCATTAGATAAAACTGTACCTGTTATCTGACCCGCTACCCGCTAGATATCTGTATAAAAAAATTCGCCAATTTTTTTCAACCCGCAGATACCCGTTGGATACCCGTTTTCAACCCTTGAATATTTTTAAAAAATTATTTTATAAGTTTTTAAATGAAATCCAAATTAAATTGCAAAAAAAATACATATAATATTTAAAACAAATATCCAAATAAAGTCAATGGATAAGTAAAGAGGTTGTTGCACAGATGCAAGAAAAGGCAAAGAGGCAAAAGAATAAAACCTAATTTAAACCCAAGGATAAAAACATAATTTCAATTATTTAGCGGGTAACAAGTATTTGCATGTCAAATAGTGTAATATCCGTACCCGATCAGTTTAGAAGCGGGTATTAAAATAACTGTTATTCTCAATCCGCAAATAATATATTCGTGGATACCAACTATCCGTCGCGGATTTTTTCCGTGGATATTCGCGGGCGCGAATTATTTTGGCATCCCTACATGTTACCTTTAACCAACAAGCAGTGTACTTTGACCTCTTGGTCATCCTTCCTTGATTCAATCCTGGTCTGTAAGTCTAGGTACTCATGCATGTCCACTCGTTTGTCAAAGAAACCGAAAATTTTCTCGTTAAAAAAATACAATTAAGTCTTCAGAAATATTCATCTTTATGAATATTTTCCAATAAAAAATATTAACTAAGGTTCCTTGATGAATTAGGACCTTCCCAGTCCCATAGTCAGCCAACTCGATAGAGATAACCATCACATCATCTTGATCAGGGTCTAGCGCCTTGAAGTCCTCATTGAGCTCCACTGAATGCATCAACTTGAGAGCTCTAATGTGCCTATTACATGTCAATGTTATCCTCCTCCTATGAATCCTCCTGAGATCGTGTTGATATAACCTCTCAATGGACAGTCCCTGTTGCAGCTTCTACTCCTACTCTTACGTTAGGAAGATTCTCTCCTCCACTAGTTTTATGCTCTTGGCTAGGCGGGCTCCTTTGCACTTGGTCCTTCTTGACAAACTATTTTAGGTGGTTGACCCTTACCAGCTCCTTGATTTTGTCCCTTAACATTAAGCTTTCCTTGGTAGTGAGGCCGAGGTTTCAATGGTATAGGCAATGCGTATTACCATCGGTGTTAGGGGGTCAATTTCTTCCTTGAGCCCAACAACAAATCAGCGTTGAGGGTCTCTTCCAATATCTTGGTCCATGGAACGTTGAGAGGGTTGTAGTTACTGAAGCAGGGGCCTTTTGGTCTCTCCTTCCCCTTGGATGGTTTCTTATGCACCATTTTCTTATGATCCTTTCTATGAAAGCCCAAAGAGATTCGTCCTTGTCTTGCCTGATGTTGACGAGAACAATAAACGTTAGTTAAGGCGATTGGCTCATTGCAAACTAGGCCCCAAACTTTGCTTAAATGGTTACAAAGTAGTCAATAAAATTGGCCGACAATGTAGAAAATTAGGCTAGGGCTTCTCTCTTCAACGAGGTAGAGAAAACCAGATACCATATGGAGTTACTCGTGGTGTACAACGCCATCTAATTCATAAAGATTTGGATATGCTCGTGGGGTCCGTAGACCAATCGTACTTGTCAAATATTTGCACCATCTAGTTACTAGGAAGAGGGGCTTCTCTGATTCCTAGGACGAATGACAATAGATTGGTCGTCTTAATGGTTGTGATGGAATCTCGAAGATCCTTCCTTGCAACAAAGATACTAGCTTGGATTGTTCATTCTAACTCATCTCGATGTTGCTTAACTAGACCTGAAGGGTTGGGGTGGACAACATATGACCTTTGTTCCTTCTTTTGCTGAATAATCTCACTCTCGGCTCTTAGCATCCTTATTTCCTCCTCGTACTTCCTCTACATATTGCCCATCTACCGTTGCATTCATCTCATAATCTCCACGAGTCTATTTGATTGTTGACGGTCCCCTTTTGTCCTTGGTTGCTCATCATATTCCTTATGGTCAACATGTAGGTTTAAAGATTCCGCTCGGTCCCATGGTGGACATCAAAATGTTTCAGGTGTATGAGGTTGAGTATTTTTATCAAGCTGTCTTTTTCACTCCTAAACTCTTTTCATTGTTGTTCATTTTCTCCAAATCGGTTGTACATGCTAAAGATACTCAAATGCTTAAATTAGTTCAAGATTTGAATGGTTTAACAATTAATGTGGTAATAAATGCGTCGCAAAAGTTTCAATAATTATACCTTTGACTTGTATTTTTTGATTTTTTTTCACGAATTTTTAATTAAAATCAACCTAATTATGATTCAATTATGTTAAATATGATTATTAACATGTTTAGCTTAATCAGCCGATCTGATTGGTACCCATCAATTTCATCTCAACTTGGAGATCAAATTTTTATAATTTGATGTGTTGGATAAATAGTACACTTATTAATATAAAACATTTATCAATTTTGTCTAACTTGTCACTGTTTTCTTTATATAATCTTTTAAGAATACTTTTTTTTAGTTTTAGATTTGAAATAAAGAACAAAAACTCACGAAAAGAAAAATTCTAATTGTTCAAATTTGTTAACAGGGAACTCTAATTTTACTTCTAAAGAGTTTTCATGGGAAGACCGTTTGGATTTTGAGGATTTTGTAACTATATTATGTATATGAGATGATGTTTTCTGGGATTCTAAGATAAAGAGAAGTTAAGGTTTGGGTCACAGTGTTTTTATTTGACAAAAGGAATCAACATAATCCTCGTTAGGGAAGTTATCATTCAAAAGTAAAAATTAGAACATGATGTATACAATTGTTGTGACGATTGTAGAAGACTCAATTTTCAATTGTTGATACATATAATTTGTTGTTTGTTTGTTAAAAGTGATATATGAACGATAATTTGTTATTTATTCAGTGTGTAATTCTTTTTATTAATTGAAATTTTGTATTATTCATGCAACAACTTATTTAATCGTTTACGCAATAATATAGTGTGTTTATCACTCTATTACATTGTATATCTTTTCAATTTTGTAAAATTCACTAGACAAATAATATCCCTCAAAATAATTATATTGCTAATGCTTCAATATCCTTAAACAAAATATGTATAATATGATTTTAAATGTATTTTTAATCCATAAAATAAAGGTCATATTTCATTTTGATCTTTAGAAATAGTTTACTCAACTTTTCATTCTTATAAAATCTTTTTTTATGTTCATCTTTTTTTTTTTACTCTTTAAAATATATATTATACATTTTCTTATCGTTTTAACTCGTATATTCTGTAGATTCTTTTAGCTTATTAAATTTTTTTAAATAAACTAATTAAAAATTAAAAAAAAATTATAGAATTTAAAACCCAGATATTATATTAAAATGGCTTAATAGCCTCTTTTGTCTCCAGTTTTACTCGATTGTGTCAATTTGGTTCCTGGTTTTAAAAAAGTGTCAACTTGGTCCTTACTTAATAAATTTTGCATCAAAATTGTCTCTTCTGTTAAATAGAAACAAACGGTGTTAAGGATTGATGATCTGGTACAGTACAGTGATAACATGTCAATTTGAAATTGTATGCGTGGTGACATGTCAGTGAGGCTGACGTAATTTTTCATCCAAAAACCCATCTTCCTCATCCTCTTCCAATTTCTTCCTCTCAACCCTCCTCTTCACCACCACCAACAATGTCACCACCACCACCCCTAAAATCACAATCGACCCAATAACAACCTCACTCAAAACCTTCCAATCAAACACCTTCCTCCCAGATCCCCCGCTCGAAACCCTAACATGCAAAACCCCACTCTCACCATCGACAGTTAAATTCTGAATCGACAGTTAAATTCTGAATCGACAGTTAAATTCTGAAAATTTGAAAGCGAACAACAAAATTTCTTGCATAACCCACTATGCTTTTCGAAACTCAACCCAACGCACCCACAATCACCTAAGCACTCGCGCTCGCAAAAGCTTCTAGATTTCCCCTTAACCAGACTATCATTCCCGAATCCAAACCTCACAGCTTCAAGATCTTTAAACCCATCATCCCCATCACACCCGGCGTCCACACGGTGACAACCTTGACAGTAATCATCAGAACCCCACCCATGACCATCAAAGGCTCAAACCCACTCACACACTCACAGATGTTGGATGCTTCCCCAGTGCAAACCTCGAACCCCCGTAGAGTCCTCAAACCTGGCATAGAGTCTCCGACTTGAACCAAAACATCTGCCAAGACCTCGATTGGTTGTTCCACGATTACTGTTTGAACTGCCTGAAGG
Source organism: Vigna umbellata (assembly GCF_029865625.1). Lineage (NCBI taxonomy): Eukaryota > Viridiplantae > Streptophyta > Magnoliopsida > Fabales > Fabaceae > Vigna > Vigna umbellata. The sequence continues at coordinate 82,592,815 of NC_142165.1, read as the reverse complement.
GCTTGAGGCGGAACATCATCGGCGGTCAGAAGCTCGTCTTGATGGTGCGTTTGGAGAAACCGAAGGCCGCGACAAGGGAGAACGGCGCAACAAAGTGAAAGGCATAGAGGTAGGAGAGCCACGTGTCCGAGGGGGAATCAAAGGTCTGCCATGAAACAACGCCGTCGAAAGTGAGGAGGACGAGGTTTCCGAAATCTAGAAGCTTGAGGGTGAGGTTGGTGGTGGTGGCAGCGACGACAAATGTCCAGATAGTAGTGTTGAAGTGGGTTAACTTACTGGTTGGGGTGAGTTCAAGGGATGAAGCGGCTTGGAAGGGGGAGGGATGAAGGCGGTTGACGACCCAGATGGTGTTGGGGTTGGGCAAAGAGGTGCGGCGGATGGCGAGGTAGAATTTCGACGGCCTGGACTTGGGAAGAAATTGAAGAAGCCAAGTTGGAAAGTGTTGTTGAGGTTTTGCAGAGTAGCGTTGCCTTGGAGAATGATGGTGGCAGAGAGGAGGAAGTGTGGAGAATGAGAATGAAGAGAAGAAAAAAGAGGAACATTGGATGCAGTTTTAATTGACACCCAATCTTATGTCAGCCTCTAATTCACTGACACGTCACCACACATACAACTTAAAATTGACACGTTATCACTGCACTATGCCAGATAATCAATCTCTTAACTCCGTTTGGTTGTAAAGACCAATTTGACACACTTTTAGAAGGAAAAACCTAATTGAGAAAAATAAGCAAATCTGGGATATAAAAAGGCTATTAAGCCTATTAAAATTAATCAAACTTAAAAAAACTAAATAGAAATTAAATATTTATATATAAACCAAAAATAAAATTTAATTTTTAAATCGAAAATAAAAATACAATTATAATTAAAAACCTTTTTCAATCTCTGATTCCATGAGAATAACATACTTGACTAAGTCCATTCAAGCAGACAATATATTTAAACAGAAATATATTCCATATATCCTTCGAAAGCTATGATTCATTCCAAAACAAAACTTATCAGGCTACAAAAGACGCAAAAATACCAGATATATAATATAGTATTCACATGTTCGCATCACATTTTAGACACAGATCAGAATTTTCAAAACTTCTAATGAGAAGCACCAGACCGTTATATTTTCACCTAGACAAACCCTTGCCCCTAGAAATAGTAACATTGACCACACCATTCTTTTCAGATTTAAAAGCAAATTCTTTGAATGGACTTTTATAGAAGTAGCTTTACAATATTCAATGCAGATTAAAATAAATTGAAGAAATCAACTCTTGGACTAAGTCCAATTAAAGATTGAAATGAAATAAATGAGAAAATGACATCAAATATTAAAGAATATTTTATTAAATTAATGATAATGTAGCAATCATAATGGAAGACACTTCTAGAGTAAATGAAATTTATGTATAAAGAAAACAATATATATTTTGTCTTGGTAACCTCTTCAACCAGCTGCATGCAATATCAGTTATTTGATAATAATCTAAGTATATGTTTGTTCTACTAGCTTGATGTGTGTATATGGTTATGTTTTCACGTCAAATTATGACAAATATAAGAAAACCTTTAGATACACGAACTAATTTGAGATTTTTGATCCAATATATATGTTTACTCTACAATAAAGAAAAAAAAACATCTTTTCAATCTGAGTACTGCAAACCAGCTTCTACCTGCACTAATTTCTTTTTGCACCCATATAAAAATATTTCATTTTGATTGTGCAATGTAAATAAAAAAAAATACTTGAATTGTACAATTTAAAAATTAAAAAAGATTTATAGATTGTGTAATCCCAAAAGTTAAAAATAGTTTCCAGATTACAAAATCTAGAAAATAAATGATATATGAATTGTGCATGCCAGATAATGTATGGATGGTTCAATCCAAAAGCCAAATGACTTTAAGATTACATAATATAGAAGCTTTTTTTTTCTTAATTCTCTCAAATTTTGGAAGTTATTTTTTTACTTTTGGATTTTATAATTCATAAGTCATCTTTTACTTTCGAATGGTGTATTCTAAAACCATTTTTCTAGAAAATAAATATTTAGAAGTTATTTTTTAGTTTTAAGTTATACAATGTGAAACTAATAAAATAGGAAATTTTTTTATACAGAAATGCAAATAAATATATGAAATTCCAGGAAGAAACTTATCTCCATATGCTAGAGAGCTTCGTGAGAGAGATAATCATGAGACAAAATTTACAATGTGTCCAGAAAAATAATAACAAATTTGTTATTTATCTTTTAATAGAATTTCTAATTTATTAATTTAGTTATTTAAAATTCCTTTTGAAGTACTATTTGATCTTATTAGGAACTTTGAGCGTGGATAAGTGGCAAAATTTTAGTCGTTGCTTAATTTTAGTTGTGGCTTGAATTTTGATGGTCAGAATGAGGTTTTTTGCTTTTGAGTGGAGAGAGGTACACTTACCAAAGATTCTCCAACTTTTAAATCAGTAAGAAAATGTGTATTAAGTGTGTATTCCTTGAAAAATACTAGTTGTATTTATAGGATTCATATAGGTCGTGGACCTATGTTATCATTGAAATAATATTTACCTCAAAGTATATAATAGCAAAGTATATTTAATAATAACATAATAATACCTCATCAAGAATAATAATCATAATACCAAATTGTTGAGATTAGTTATGATATGTAAATATTGTTCCAATAGACATAGGTTTGGACTCTTCCAGAGTGAAGATGCTTAATAGGCCTTGTTGGAAAATGCTTTTTAGTATGTCTATTGGACCAGGTAGGCCATAAGTCTCCCTAGTCTAGGTACTCGGACACCGAACTTATCTTATACATTGTCTAATGAATTGTTCACTTTTACTAGAAAAGCTTAGTGTTTTTTCTTTTATTTTGTTTGAATGACTTGATGTCTTGCGTTACCTGAAGGGCTTTTAATTGGTTACTTGATGAAGTAACTCGATTTTCTTAGCGAAGTAGCACGGTGACTCGTCTGTAGGTCTTTTTTATGAAAGTTACATAGTGAAGTACCTTGGTGTCTCGCCTTGAGGACTTATGGTGCCTTGTTTGAAGGGATTTAGTGCCTCATGTGGAGGACTTTTAATGTCTCGCTTGGAGGGCTTATAGTGCCATGCTTGGAGGCTTTTGGTGCCGCTTAAGTAACTTGGATGCCACCTTTATGGTCATTTCTCATTGCCACCTTTGTGCTCTTTCTTTATAGGCACCTCCTAGTCTTTTATCATTGCGACCACCTCTTGGTCTTTTGTTGTTGCCACCTTATGGTTTTTTACTGTAATACTTTTGTACTCGGCACAAGAACACCAAGTTGATCTTGTACTTAAGACTACTAGATCGTCAATTTTACTCTTATGTTTGGACACTAGAACACTAAGTTTGTTCTTATACCCGAACACTGAAAATGAATGGAACATATGCTTCTACAACCTTTTAATGTTCTTCAATGGAGTTTCTCTTTTGCAACATCTTTTTAAATTTATCACTATCCTCTCATCCTTTTAAGGATTACATCACTTGACCTATGTAAGGCTAGAGACATGATTATCACTATCATATATAAGATGATATGTGATCTCCGTTAAAGTAATAAATTATGGTTGAAGATCATGAATAAAAATATACAAAGAGATTTTATTTTGGAAGTTGTATGGATAATGATTGTTAATTTCAAGCGTGTATTCACCAATAATATCATATAAATGAATCGTTGAATTCAGTATTGTTATTAAGCCCAATTACGTTATTTGGTATAGGTGACTAATTATGTGAACATGTGAACACATTTATAGATTTATTATACATTAAAAACACTTTTCATATGATTTATTTTAAGTTGTTAACTCATTTCATTTCAGTAGCAATAAATTGGGTTCAATTTAGATTTGTTTTAATTTTGTTTCTGTAGCTAACGCGACTTTTGCTCGATGTTTTGAGCATCATTTTTTACATAGGTTTTATTTTTGACTGATTTTAATTGCATTAGTTTCAAAAAAGTTTAGGATTTATGAATTTAGTTAGAGTAGGCATTTAGGTCCATGTTTACTTTAGACTTAATAGAATATATTTAGCCTAAATTTTTACTGACCAAAAAATATTTTTTTAGTTTTTAGTTTCATAAATGGCCTCTTTTTCTTTTTATTTCTCTCAATTTATGAAATTGACTCATCTTCTTTCATTAACATTTTCTCCTTTCTTTATCAATGGAGAACTAATTCTTAAGAATAAATTCACATAATTAAAGATAACAAAATTTGAATTGAGTTTTGCATCAGTTATTTAATGTTTCAACTTATTTTCTCTCTAATTTCGGAATTTTACTTTATAGTTATAATTTGTGTTTTTGATTTTAGAAATGAAATTAAGAATTGATTGAATCCTAATTTGATATCTATGTACAAATTAAATTGAATAATATTTTGATTTAATTCGTATAATTGTTACTCAATTAATTAAATCCGTTAAATATTTAAATTTGGATATGAATTTTTTAGAGAAATTTGACAATAAGAATTATTTAGTTTTTAATATGAATTAACCTCTCCTCTTCTCTTAATTTGTTTTTGATCGCGATTACATTGTAATTTTGTGTCAATTAGTATTATAATTTAAATTTTGTTTCAATCACTATTTCAATTTAATTTTTCTTTTTAATATATGAATATTAAAAATTGAATACAATTTGATGTGTCACTGTGACTTAACCTAGGTTATACTTTATACTAAAAATTTGTATAAAAACTTAAAATCTTTATTCATAAACATGAACATCAAATCACAATAAAATTGATTGTGAGCTTTTATGTGAATATGCATCCGTTATAAAAGATGAATTTGTATTGCATGATTTCTAATAGTTACGGAAGTTTATACATATATATATATATATATATATATATATATATATATATATATATATATATATATATATATGGGTTTGCTACCAGTTGGTACATTTTAGCAATGTGTACCGGATTTTAGTAGACAAAAATATCCTTATATATATGGATTCTAAGTTATTTTAATCATTTTTATTCTCAAAACTTAAAAAAAAAAAAGAAACCCCCGAAACCCTTACTCACCTCTCTCATTTCTCTCAATCCTTCCTCTTTCATCTCTCTCACTCCAACATTTATCTGTCATCCTACTTTATCTCCAATTGAAAAAAATCAGAAACACTTGCCTTTAAACAATTTGCCTGTTTAAAGAGTTGAGTCATTGACATATTCACCTTCAGGCAAAGGTTCATTCAAGATTCCTTCATTAACCTCCCTAATTTCATCATTTGCATATACGACAAAATTAATTACTAATTCTTTCAGATGTCATTATGTTTGTGAAAATTAGATAAAATTATATACGACGACAAAATTATAAAATGAAAACTCATTATAAAGTCATTTTTTTGTAAGAAATTGTTTAACAACGAGTGTTTCTGATTTTTCCAAGCCAATTACCAATTCCTTTGATGTCATTGTGCTTGTGAAAATTAGATAAAATTAGATAAGACAAAAATTATAAAATAAAAACTCATTATAAAATCATTTTTTATAAGAAATTGTTTAAAAACAAGTATTTCTGATTTTTTTCCAAGTCAATTATCAATTCGTTGCTTGTGAAAATTGAATAAAATTATATAAGACAAATATTATAAGATGAAAACTCATTATAAAATCATTTTTTTTGTAAGATGGTTTAACGGTAGTATTTCTTATTTTTTCAATTGGGGCTATAGTAGGGATCAAAGAGAAAAGATTGCGAGGAATGAGAGAAATGAATAAGGGTTTGGGGTTTCTTTTTTTTATTTTTTAAATTTTGAGAATGAAAATTATTAAAATACCCTTAACCTTAAAACTTAGAATCCATATATATTGCTAGAATGTACTAACTGAAAAACAACAGACAGTAGACACGTTAGCTTTTATTATATATATATATATATATATATATATATATATATATATATATATATATATATAAAATTGTTGCCTAAATGCAAATAAGGAGGTACCACTTCTCCACACTACTGCACCGCCTCACTTCTGTGCTCTACCTCCCAACACCACCATACCGCCTCACTTTTGTGCGTCTCCTCCCTCTCAACACCACCGTCTCACTTCTGTTCATCTTCCTCTCAACACCAGAGGTTAAGTTCTTGAATAGTGAATACAGGTTAGTATCTTTCACACTGAGCTATGCAATTTAGGGTTTTCCTCTTGTTTTGGTTATTTTTTTTTTTAAATTGATTTTATTACTTTTCATTTTCTGTCTATAATTTAGGGTTTAGGTTTTATTTTGTTGTCTGAGTAAGATTTGGTGAATCGGTATACAATTTGTGTTATACAATGTGCAGAGTTTGTTTATGGCAATGGGTTTCTCTGCCTGTTTCAATGTTTCAGTTCAGTAAGAGATAGTGCCTTTTCTGCCTATTTCTATGTCCCGTTATTCATGCTTGGTTCTGTTTTAGAGAAAGTGTTATTCATGCAATAAGGTGTGTATACTTTTAACAATAGTTTTAAACTTACAGGGTTGGTACAGAATGCCAGAATTTTCAAGAAGTTCATGCCTGTACCACTTCAATAAAGATACTGTTAAGTAACTAAACTTAAATGAATCCTAATAAAGAAACATATGCATCCTGATGTTAACTCGATTTTATATCAGTATGAAAATAATTATCGTATAAAAAGCAAAAATACTTTCATAGATAAGAATAAAGTAAAAAGTAAAAAAGCTCACATTTACTGCTATAGGGAAACAACCAAATCCAATTAAAATTTGGGACTCGTGATGGCTGAAGAAAAAAATAAGTGAATTGTAAGGACCAACGTGTACACCTCTAACGTAGGTATTTGAGATCTCATCAAGATTCACCCTAGAGCATTTAGATTTCCCCTCCTCTGCAACATGTCGAAATGAAGAAGTCATAAAATGGTATGAAGAACTCGAGAGAAAACAAATCAATAAAAATATTTAAAGCATCATTATCAGAAAATACAAAAAGAGAAAGGTACGTTGAAGACAATAATATAGAACTGAGAAAGAGAAGAGAATAGAATTTGTATAAAATGAAAATGGTTTCTTGCATTACCTGTTTGAAGTACATATTTTAGTTTTTATACAGACGTAAAGCCTTGCAGACCGCACTATAGATCTAGCTAAGTGGAAGAAGCTTAGCATAATTGACTTCAGTAAGTTAGTTACAACAAATGGTGACAAAGAACCTGCAATACTAAGTGTTTACAACAGCTGGCTTAGCTATTATATCACCTATATAGTTAGGTCCACAAAAACACTCATATCACACATAGCAGAGTCAGGAACTACTTCCATAGTTTCACCTATACGATTTTGTGTGCACTCTTTACATCTTTTTTTTTTGTGTGTATTGGATGGTAAAAGAATGTTGATATGCTAATTTTTTGTAGTTTGGAACTTTGTATTGATGATATCATTTTGGGAATAAACTGTGGAAGGCGAAAAATTCCTGAAAATATAAAGTTTCTTTTCTTGCTAATATGTCATCACTCTGCCTAGTGGAGATGTTATATGTAGCAAATTCGTTTAATCTTTGTTGAGACATCGCTGATCTTAAATAAGTTTTTATTATCTTCAGCTTTGAAAATCTCCTTTTGACTGGAACAAATGATATTTTAATTGTTAACATTATTCTATAAGCTATATATGCATTTGGAAAAAATCTATTCTTTTTAAATTAACAATCTCGATTGGTTTATCATTTTCCAATCCTATAATTTCTCTATACTTTTCAAAAAATGAAAGAAGACCTTTTAGCTGTTCAATAGTTTCATCAATGCACATACCTTTTGATTGTAAATTCTTACTAACTGAGTTAGCTGCTAATAAAATGTTATGCCAAATATTCAAGCCTAACAAAAATTCAAAGTTTTCTATCTCATAAGTTACTAAACAATCAATTTCACTTTTTATTTTAGGATCATTACTAGCTTCAGCTAATTCAAATAAAGTATCTCTTATTTGTGAAGTTTGAAATCTTACAGCTTTCAAACTTTCAATACAACTTTTTCCCATGTGTGTGACAACGATTTAAGAGTTAAACTATGTATATGGTATTATAAAATTTCCACCATTTTGTAGAAGAAAATGAAGTATATATATATATATATATATATATATATATATATATATATATATATATATATATATATATATATATATATATATATATATATATATATATATATATATATATATATATATATATATATATATATATATATGTATATGTATGTATGTATCATTGGGATCTTTTTAACAATAGGTAATATATCAGGAGCAGTATGGGCTAATGAGGCATGGGGATCGTATTGGAATTGGGATCCAAAGGAAACTTGGGCTTTTATTACTTGGACTATTTTCGCAATTTATTTACATACTAGAAAAAATAAAAAATTGGAATATAGAAGTGTGTAAGTGTTTATGGGGTCCAAAACAAGGATTTTACTTATTTAACCATTTTGGAAGTTATTCCATCATTTGTCATCTATTTCAATTTTATTCATAATTATGTAGTTTACTTTTCATTATTTCGTTCATGTGTACTCCATCTCGATTTTATTGGGTAGAATACTTCAATTCTATTATATACATCTTAATTGTTTTTTAAATAAATTAATAGTTCTTTACTTATTTTTAATCACATGTTTATCTAGTGATTGATTTGTTTTTCTTCAAGATTCTCATAAGATTAGTTTACGATTTAAACCAATCAAGAGATTTAACTCTTAACACATCTATGTATCATATGTGTATATTCTTCCTAAGCTTCGTAGCATCCTATCGAGTTAGTACCTCTAATAATAAACCATTGAAATTGGGTATATTGATGGAAAATAATCTTCAAAGAAAAAACATAAAGTATACAGATACTATGAAAAAAAGAAGTTCTTGAAGGAATTTATTTTGGTTGATGACAAAAAATATGCAAGTTTATAAAAAAGAATTTGGTCTTATGGCGAGTTTGTTCCAGTTCTCACGAACCTACTAGAAAATAATTCTACTTATGAATTAACTAGGTTTAGAATTAATTAGGTTTCAAGGGTGTGGGAACGTAAACTCGTCTGATTTTCTACATGCTAGCCTACCTTGCTCACAGTCTTATGTCTTTCCATGTTGTTTTCTGTTCTCCCTATTATTTCATATGCAATGCAAACACTGTGTAGGTGCTGGAGTAAGGTTTCTTCCAATTTTTGAACGGGCACAGTCACAATCTTATTCCCCTCAGTCTTCTTCAACTAAGGCAAAATTTAGCAAAACGATGGGAGGTATTTCAAAATTGTTATTGGGTTTTGATGTTATATTTTTTCTCTGCTCTATTTTCCTTTTCCCTTGATTTTCTTATGCTTTGAGTGTTCGTAGGGACACAAACTGAGAGAGAAGAGAAGGTGTCTTTGGAGCTCAGCGAAGAAATTCTTCAGAGTATGGAAGTAGGAATGGCCTTCAAAGACTATGTAAGCAATTCTACCATTACGTTTTCTGTTCTTATTTTAGATCAGGGCAGTGCTTCTAATGTTTTGGGATTTGGCAACCTCAAATTTGTTTTTCATTGTACTCTTTTCCTTAATTTTTGTGTGCATATGTTTTTCAGAATGGTAGAATTAGTTCCTTGGACTTTCACAGGGCATCCAGTTATCTGGTGACTGCTAGTGATGATGAATCCATTCGACTGTATGAGGTTACCAGTGGAACGTAAGCCCCATTTTATCTGTAGCTCTAATTATATAGACAATTGAATGAATGATTAGATACAATCTTTTTATCCTGAAGTTTATTGACATTGTTGCATTCTCATATCGATTTACATCTCTAGTATGATTTAAGAAGATTGCATCATTATTTGATTTGATGTGACAAATACTTTCAATAGATTGGGTTTATTAACATTTATAAATGACACAGATGTAATTTGACAACTACAAATTGTTCCATCATTTACAGCTAAATGGTTAACATGTACTATGTAGCAAATTTAATCATGTTATTTGATTCTTTGAAATTTCTTGTCATCCTTCCGTTTTTGTAACTAATCTACATGTGTGCATCAACATATTTGCCATCAGTTGTTTGAAGACAATTAATAGCAAAAAGTATGGGGTTGATCTCGTTTGCTTCACATCTCATCCTACAACAGTCATATACTCTTCAAAAAATGGTTGGGATGGTGTGTCTCTTGCTTTCATCTTCAATGAACTTGGCATCGGCAGTAAATTTTGTATACTCACTAAAAATTTTCCATAAATCCAGAATCTTTGCGGCTTCTATCGTTGCATGATAACAAGTATTTGCGATATTTCAAAGGTCACCATGACAGGTTTGGTATCTGTCATTTTGTAATATATACATTTAAATCTCATATCATATAATACAATACACATGTTCATTCCATTTGATTGTTCTAAAAGAATATCAGCTTTTTGCCAGGGTGGTGTCGCTAAGCTTGTGCTCTCGGAAGGACTGCTTTATATCTGGTTCTCTAGATCGAACTGTTTTACTATGGGATCAAAGGGCTGAAAAATGCCAGGTAGTGTCATGTGCATGCAGTTACTTGCTTATTTTATGTCCTTTTGTTTATTATACGTCATATAACTTTTATAGGGGCTTCTTACATTAAAAATAAATAGGGACTGTTACGTGTAAAAGGAAGACCTGCTATATCATATGACGATCAAGGACTTGTCTTTGCAGTTGCCTTTGGAGGATTTGTAAGAATGTTTGATGCTCGCAAGTATGAAAAGGTTTGCAAATTCAAAATGAGAATACGAATATGTATAAAGCTTGGCTTTTGTTATCTGTTAATTGTGACATACAGTTATAATCTAATATGGTGAATTTCACCTGCTACAGGGTCCCTTTGAGATATTTTCCGTTGGGGGAGATACTTCTGATGCAAATGTTGTGAAATTTAGTAATGATGGGAGTCTCATTCTTTTAACAACAGCAGATGGGCATATTCACGTGCTTGACTCATTTCGCGGCACACTTGTCAGTATCTTTCCTTGTTTCACTTAATTTATTGTGCTTTGAATTGAAAGGTTGTGTGTGATTTTTTCTCTCATTACATTTACATAGTTATCCACATATAATGTCACGCCTGTCTCATGCAACTCCACATTAGAAGCTTCTTTCAGCCCCGAGGGAATGTTTGTAATATCTGGTAAGCATTTTCAGATCATTCCAAGAACTTGTGATCGTTATTCATTTGGTATACTTATTATTTGAACATTTAGATCTTTATTACACTGTTTTTTCTTCCTAAAATAGCGTTTTGGAAGAAAGATTTGGATTGGTTATGATTATTTTAAAATGCATGCATCATGGTGCGCTTTTTCTGTCTTGTATTTTCAATTTTTTTTCCTATTTATGTGATCCTGTTGGTTGCTTCTTACTGCCTGTGCTGGTTTGTTATGCTTAACTTGATAGTTTTACACTTCGATTTTTTGACAGGTTCTGGGGATGGAAGCATCTATGCATGGAGTGTTCGAAGTGGCAAAGAAGTATGATACGCTATATCCTTTCTTTGTCATAATATAGCTATTTTCTGTACATATTTTTGTTTGGATAATAATTTAATAACTGTTAATATAGTTTTTGTCCTATCAGGATGATATGCTTTCAACTTTACTATCATGTTATTCCTGTTTCATTTTTCAGAATGTTCTACCATTTGATTGTGAATACAGTAATTTATTTCCTAATTGCAAACTGATAATAATGGAGTGAGATTAGTCTTGACATGAAATTAAGCAGAAGAAAACACCCATAATCTATTATAGCAACTTATAATAATTTACTTATTACCTCTAAATGACTATGCTTGCGTGAGTATATTGTCAGATATAGTATATAATATATAGATTGCAAAAAAGAGTACTAGAGAATATTGAAATATAGTTTCAAACTAGACGAATCTACTCCTACATATCAGAATACATAAAAAAGCAGTTTTTACAGGACTTTTTCTTTCTTTTTAGTTGACATTAGATCTCACTAGACAACTAATCTCTTTTCAATAACTGTCTCCTTTTTCCTTCATTTGTGCCTACAGTATACATTAAGTCATAACTTTTAATGGGATAGGAGCCGGTTATAATTGTTAATAATTCTTTAGTATTTGTCCATTTTACTTTCTGAGTCTGTTTTATTGTATAGAAATAACAGAATACATTATTTTGAAGCCTGGCAAGTTGTGCGTGAAATTTGAACTTTTTAATTCCAATGTTAATTCTTTTTGCCTTGTCTAGGTTGCAAGTTGGAGGAGTGCAACTTCTGATACCGGACCTCCTGTAATAAAGTGGGCTCCTGGAAGTCTAATGTTTGCTACTGGATCATCTGAGTTGTCATTCTGGATTCCAGATTTGTCTAAGTTGGGATCCTATGTTGGAAGAAAGTAGAAACAATGCATGGTAAAATTATTGATTGCCCATCAACCCACTGAAAGGTAATATTTTTTACTGCCACAGTGACAAGTTTTGTCATGGTTTGTAAATATTCTTCTCTGAAGAGCAATGGGTACTTCAATGATCCTTCTAATCTGTACACGTTAAAATATTTAAATGTATATATATCTTCTTTCTGTCAACATGCTTGCAGTAGGTGTTCATTTGATTATAATTGCTCCACATGTTCCGCTAGATCATTGGTGACTTATATTGCTAGAGACTGCTTGTCCGTGCCCCTGTTAGTCAAGCTTTTAACCTGTCTTAGGAAAAGCTGATGGAAAAAAAACTGTCCTTGTGAAAGGTTGAATTCTGGTTTTGTTTCGGATTTGATGCTTACGATCATAAATTTGACATGCATACTTGAGGTAGGGAATCAACCACTGATTTTTTTTTCCTTGCTGAACTGGGGAAGGAGTTCCCTGCTTGCCTTTCTTCCTTATGGCTATGGTACTTTTCCACTTTCAGAAATATTTTGACCAATTTTTATGGGGGCTTCACCAAAAAATTAGTTATTGCAGAACTGTACTTCTGCTGGCAGCAATCAGTAGATGAGGGATTGTTGTGTTTTGCAGAGATGAGAGAATATAAGGGATCTTCTTGGTCGTAGTTGTTACCTAAGGAAAATATAAACTGCTTGGTTATATCTGTATGCAATGGAAGTTAATGAAGTGTCATGCCAGTCTGTTAAACCATTCTACTTGATCACCTCTGGGAGGAAATTATACTACAAATCCCAACAAGAAAAAGATAACTTAATGTGGTTGTTTTTTCTCAGACTCTTTTACTTCATGCAATTATTAGATATGAAATGTGTTTGGGTGCAAAAACAAATGAATTTTGAAAAGATTAAATTTATTTCTATTTTTTATTTTTTAACACTTTAATTAAAATTTTAAAAGTTTACCTCTTTTCCTATTAATTCGTTAAAATATAGTTTTATTTTCACTTAAAGTAAAAAAAAAATTATTTGAATTTTTATTTTAAAGAATAATTTTATTGAAATTTAACAAATAAGATGTATTTATGGATGCATACATGTATAATTTTACTATAGATGTAGATGATTTTATTTTTTACATCAATGGGCAAAAATTTAACATTTTAGATTTAGAACTAAAATAGAATTTTTGTAACGTAGGGAAAAATTCTTTGGAACCATCATGCATGTGTCGAGCACCGGAGGAAGAAGAGGGTGCATTGGTGTGAAAACACGACCATTAAGAATTTTTTTTAAAATTATTTTGGTGTAATTTCATGAAATTACAGAAATGGTATAGACAAAAAGTTATGTTATGTTAATCGATTTTATTGTAGATTAGTTGAAGTTGTTTTAAGTTATGATGATTTATTTAAAAAAATTGAAGTTATCATAGTTTAAGATGACATGGTAAATTTATTTTATTACAAAATTGAAATTGTGTTAACATGTAACGATATTTCTTTTTGTTTATAAAATTTGTGATTAAGCTTGATTAAAGTTGTTTGAAGCAGTAAAAGAAGTACTGATGACTTGGCATTACTTAGGTTCTTCCACAATAAAATTGTTTCATGATACATTTGTTTTGAAGTTGGGGAAATGGCACTACTTGCTCAAACTCGATATATATTTTCTTTTTAAATTACAGTATTTTACTATTTTTGTTATTTTATAATGAAATTATACTAAAATGGCAAAAATAAACCATTTAGACAACTTACTTTCAAATTTCAATATTAACTTAAATTTCAATATTAACTTTTATAAGTTATGTAAGTAAAATACTATATTTACTTATTAACTTGCTTTTTGTGTTTATATTTTTTTTATATTTTTCTATTTCATTGAATTTTATTTTTCTCAAAAAAAAATTCAATATGATTTTTTTGTTATATTAATGTTAATGTTGTTTAAAAGTGTTAACATATCAAAATTTGGATCTATGTCAAAATCTAAATCATTTTCTATATTACATATCAATACTAAGAGTTTTAAAATGAAAAATGATTCTTATTTTGACACATAACAATTTAAATAATGACAATTTAACATAAGATATTATATTAAGTTTTTCTTGTGAAGAACTCAAATAAGTGAAAAACAAATGTAATAATAAAAAATTTAATTTTGAAAATTAAATTATTAATTAAGTCTAAATAGTAATAGTTATACATGTGATATTAAAATATGTTTTTAAAATATGTTTTTATGGTAAACTTTAATATAATTTAGTTCTTAAATTTTAAATAATAAATAAATATTGTTTTTTTATTCTGAATTCTAATTATGTTAAATTTTGTAGATGTATCAAATTAGTATTTAAATTATTTATGTTGTTTAATGTAGAACCATTAAATTCAGCTTTTAGTGGAATCCACATGTTAGTGTGAGGGTTTAAAAAATTCAGAAAGTGGAAGATAGGTATGCGTATCTGGTTGGTCGATCGGTTTTTGACGGTAGTATATAAGCAAAATTTTCAAATGTTGAGCCACTTTTGCATGCACCTCTTCTCTCCAGAATTCTGAATTTTTCCTCTTCTTTCTACAATCTTCCTTCTTTTCTCTAAAAATCCTCACTTTATCCTTCTTCTGATCATCACCTAGGCTGTGTGTGAGTTCGTTCTCGGTGGCAAAAAGTTTTTTTCCATCAATCTAGTTGCTGTGTGAAGTGGGTAAGTAAACTCATTCGTTCTTTTTAAGTTTCGGTATTTCTGGAACATGCAAGCACTGTTAAGCTTGCATGTGTTCTTCATCTATCTTTTTCTGAACCTGTTTCTGTTTTAATCCTCTGGTTGGTCCTTTTTCACCGATCGAAATTGTAGTAGGTTGCTTTAGAAGTGGTTGCTGGTTAGTTAAAGTTGTAGAAGCTTAGGAAGTGTCTCGTTTATTCAAGGTAAGCGAAGCTAGTGATTTAATTATATTTTTCTGTGTTTGAAGTTGATGTGTGAACGTTTGCATGTATGAATGATGATATTTTTGATTGAATTGTATTCAAATTCTGTGTTTGGCCGAGACTTGTAAACTGGATTGGAGTTCCTATTGTAGAACGTTCGGTCAATCTGGGTGAGAGAACAGAGTGTGTGAAAATGTGAGTGATGAGCAATGTGTAATACGTTCAGTGGAATAGATTTAAAATAACTTAGAAATCACGTTTGGAGGGTTAGAAATTAAGAAAAATATCTTGTTTTGGTTTAAGAAGTGTTATTCAGAGATTTATTTTGTTGACCGTTCGACTGTGTTACTTACTCAGCCATTAACTGGGTTCGGTCTATTAGCAGTATTATATATTTATGACCATTCGGTCTAATCGCAGTGTTAGAATATTAAACTAGTGTTTCAGTCTGGATAGAGTATCCAAAAATCTCTAAGTACTCGATCTAGTATGATATTCGTTATAAGTTTTTAAGAGTTTTCAGTGTAAGTTATGATCGTGTTGTTTAAACTCTTTGGGTTGGGATAAGTGTCTAGTATTTGGTTTCTATGGTGGTCGGTCAATAATAGCGTTCGATTAGTTTCTTTTATTTTGTTTGTTATGAACCGTTCGGTTCTCTCGGTTGGGTAACTGTGAAGGTGTTTGGTCTCCAACGTTCACATGTTCTCTTTATTCTGTGAATGGAAATATAAATAATGAATGATAGATTGTGGTAAAAATGAGAAGGTTGAACTTTTGAATACTGTAGAAGAGAATTCCAAGGTGAAATGTCTCGTGTATGGTTATTGATTTGTAAAGTATGAATATGGATATGTTAAGCTGGCGTTCATCCTGAAATTCTATGAGTATCATTCTCACATAGAAGGAGGTATATCATTTGTGAGAATAGCAGGAGGTCCTACCACCTCATGGTGTCGAGGTAGGTATTATGGGATTAACCTTGGGTAGTAGCTTGATTGGTGTCAGCTGTTACACTACCACAAGTGCAAGGACGACTGTAGCTACATATTCATAAAATCCGGATGGTCAAGTCATAGTGTTCGGTTTATATATATTTATATGAATTATGATGTTTTGGTTGTATGTGATGAGTTGTACTCATTGTTCTATGATGTACTGTTCGGTTTCATATGGATTGAACTTGCATGAAATGCATATATGTGTTTATAATTAAACTACAATAGCTTATCCTATTTTCTTGTTCTGTCTTGTCTTGTCCGTTCGGTTTTCTTTTCCCTTGCGATGATCATCCTGTTTATGTGAGCAGAAGGTGACGAGTGTTCGGTGGAGCAAGTATTAGAAGGCGAAGATCCTGTCGCTTAAGTTATGACTGCTCGGTCATCAGTTGTGTATAGTTTTAGAATGGACCGTTCGTTCAATAGGCTTAACCTATCTTTTGTAAACCGATCGGTTTATATAGGGTATTGTATCACCGTTCGATTTATGATTTTAAATTTTATCAGACTTATGTTACTTTGTAAAGTAAGTTTTATGGTTATTTTGGATAACTACAATGTTAAATACTTTACTAACTCTGATTGAACTGATCTATTTTATTATTATATGTGATTAATCTATGATATAATATTATGCTATATTTTGGGATGTTACATTTAACATGTTTTAGTTCAAATTTTGATTTAGAATATTGTGTAACACGTAAAAAATTAGTATTGTTGAATTAAAAAATTATATTCGTTTATTTTTAAAATTTGAGAACCAAAAATTTAAAAATTACAAATATATTTAACCCCTGATACTCATAATTAATTATAAATCATTTTTAACATAAGTTGTATAAAACAATATAATATATAACTTATCAGTTCCCATTTAAGAAAAAAAGTTTATTTTACACAAGTTATTTTTTTAATTGTTCAAATTTTTTCTATGAAAATTCAATTTCTGTCTCAGTTTTCTTGACTACAGAGAAAGATTGAGTCACGGGTGTAAATAGATACCATTATTGTCCTTGCAATAAGTAGGTGCAGTCGAAGGAAATGAGAAAAAACTAAGAAGAAGATGAACATGTACCATCCTCTGCACTACCTGAATTTTCATACTCAACTTTTTTTTTAATTTCAAATTTTCTCAATCTCCCGTTCTTCAAAATTCAATTTCTGTCCCACTTTTTCTTCACTACAAACAGAAGATTGACTCACGGGTGTAAATATATGACGAGGGTTGATATTTTGAAGTTCATTAAATAAAAGATTGTCTATTTAATAATTTTAAAAACTAATATTTTAAATTTATTTATTTTATTTTTTACTTTAAATTATGATATATAATATTATATAATTAAAATAGATGTAGCTTTTTTAAAAGTGTGAAAATATTATTTTCTACGTATAATTGTTGTTCTCGCAATGAATGTACGGTCTCTCCGGATTAGGTAATATTATGACATGGTGACTCTCTGTATACTTTTTACATCTCATTACTTTTTTTTTTTCTTTTACTATTTTAGCTTTCGTATTTTTTTTCTTGGTCTACCCACCATTCAATTTTATTTACTATTTAGGTGTTCATCCACCATTCAATTTTATTTACTATTTAGGTGTTCATCTACCAATCTTCTTCACATGTCAAAAATACCTTGGTTTCCACTATCTACATTTTTCGGATTGCTTTCATTCAAGGGAAAACCCTTAAATCAGAGCATCTATTTTGGATCAAAATCTCTTATTATAGTTGGTAGTTCATCTTAAAGAAAACCTTGACTAGGATGGTAACCTTTAATTTTTTATTTCCTAATTAATCCATTCTTTAATTATTATCGATTTGATTGTGTCGTGTCTAAATGTAATAAGACTAGTAAGGTCTTGAAAATTATTATTAATTTGTAATTAAGATTAAATAATAAGTAAAGGCTTCCTTGACTAATTACAGGGTTTTTTCTTTAACAATCATATTATTGTTATTGGTAAAGGGTTTAGCATTTGTTCATCAATGAGTTTGGAAAATGGAATATTTTGTAAATGTCTCTACTAGTTGTGAATCTTGATTAAAAAGTGAAAAATGAACTATCTGATGTATACGTAAACATACAATTCCACAATGTTGATAATAAGCAAATAAACTACTTATCAGTTAAAGAAGTCAATTTGACAGAATTTACAAGATTTGGTTATGCCAATTGGGAAAAAGAATTCTACAAGACCAAATGTCTAGATAAAAAAAGTTCACATGATAAAAATAGCAATAAAAGCATAGACAAGATTGAATCGGATCCAACTCAAGTAGCTCATTTGGATATGGGTTAAGAGGCATGTTAGGTTGCATTTCGGTAAGTCAAATTTGATACAATCAACACAGTTTAAATATTTTTTTTCTATTTTCGTTGATTTTCTTTATGAGATTTATTTTTTTTATGTTCAATGTAATCATAGTTTTGGTAATTTATGTTCAATTTGATTATTTTTATGATCTAAATTGTTACCGACAGACTGCATACGTTGAAAGTATTTGAATGAGTTGTTCGATTTTTGCTTACGTGACTCGTTTAATATAATGTAAGTTAGAATCTGGTCAATAAAAAGCTACCACGCGGTATTTATCTACCATACACAAATCTGACCAATTTTATGTTGTCACATCATTATCTTCAACCTCCTAAAACATTAGAAACTCTAGCCACCACCGTTAATCACCATGCTTCTAACCACTTACACAACCTTCATGTCTTTCCACTAGAACCACCACAACATCTTCATGCTTTCAGCCACCTTGTTCGTCACTTGAATCGTGTTCCCATTAACACCACGACCAAGACCTAAATCAAAACCCTTAATCCTTTCAAACCATTGACTTCTACGCACAGATTCAATCCATCATGAATCATCCATGCACAAAAGCCACGACTATGCCTACATCCTTGTTAGAATTATGTTTCATACTCTTGTTTTTCTCTCTTTCAAGTACTACAATGGAGGTTGAATGTTGGCAAGATTCATGGTGGAGGTTAGATCTAGTGGCAAGAAACCCTAGAGTTCCCGTGTTGCTATGAGGTGGTCTCCTGATGTGGTTTTAGTTGTAATTTGTGGTGAGGTGATAAGGCTCGTGGTGGCTCGTTTTGTTGCGGTTAGGGTTTTGGTTATATGATTTCAAATCTTTGCATTGGTGATGAAATCACGATTAGGGATTTCACGTGGTGTTTCGAAGTGCAAGTGCATGGTGGCTCACGGTAGAGATTTGTGGTTTGTTGGTTCGTCCCCTTTATGTGCATGGTAGTTCTAGCACAACGTGAAGACATGAACTCAAGGTGGTTTCTTTAAATGCTCGTGGCGCAAGGTGATTCATGGATTGCGGTAGAGGAGGCGCGATTTAGGTTGCAGGTTCATGGATGGTGTGATAGGCAAAAATGATTATGTGTGGCTGGTGGTTCTAGTGTTGCACCGTGTTAATGTATGACAGTCTTAGGGTTTTGAGTTGATGGATGTTGGGGAAGATCGAGATTAAGATTGGAGGTTGAAGACGATGATGTGGAAGCATTGCATTGGTCAAATTTGTGTCATTGGTAGATACCACGTGACAACTTGTTATTGGTCAGATTCTAACTCACACTGTGCTAAATGGGTCACGTAAGCAAAAATCAAACAACTCATTCAAATATTGCTAACAATTTAGACTATATGAAAAAAAATTACCAAATTAAATATAAATTACCAAAATTGAATTACATTGAACATTCAAAAAATAAATCTCATAAAGTCCAAAAAAATAGAAAACAAAAAAGTATTTAAGTCAATCAACATTATGCTTAGTTGAATTGAGCTTGGATATATTTAATTTTTGTTTACTTTTTTCTCTTCCAATAAATAAAATAAAAAATAATTCTCGAACCGCATGATGTTTAGAAAAATATTTGTCATGTGTTTTTTGGACAAAACATGTTATATTATTTTCATTATCATTCATCTCGTGTTGGACAAAACAAGCAGATGTAAATTTGATGAGAAATGATAGTGTCTGCTGTTCTGTTCCTTTCACATGCATAATCCAAAATTACGGACCCCGCCTTGAATGTCTCTATTCATTGTCCAATAAAGAAAATTGGACCCATTGTAACATCAGTAATAATACTGTCACGTATATAAATTGTAAAATATTTACCAAAAAACCATAATAATAGTGGATATGGTGATAATATCACTACAACAATCCAATTAAATAGAGTGGACCAAAATCCTATCCAACCGTTGAAGTCAACTTTAAATTTAGAATGTTTCATCCTACACCTATAAAACTTTCGATCTGTATTTTCAATTTTTCTTAAAATATTTATTATATTTCATGAGAAAAATACTTAAACTAATTTTGAAATCCAATTGCATCTCCATCAAAAAATTTTTAAATTGGACTGAATTTTTATTAAATTTTAAAATTTAATAAAAAACTATCAGATTTCAAAATTCAATCAAACTATCGGATTTATTAAAATATTTATTATTTTTATTCTTCTAAGTAGAACCCAAGATGGAGGATCCTACAAAGGCAGTGGGCTCTTTTCCACCATCAGCGTACCCCTGACCTTCGCTGACGACTTCATCAGACGAGAAGAGTGAAGAAGACATGGTTACTTGAGATGGGTTGTCTTGGAGGTCTAGTGGTGAGGAAAATAGGAAGACGAAGCAATCAGGGTGATTTTGATCACCTTTTATAGTGTGACAGGACATTTCCAAGAGTTCATCGTGGCCATTCCTCATGGTGAGATCAAACGGTCAGGGGTGCGAGGCTCTTCGTATTTCAAATGGCACGAATCCCACGATCACACGTGCCCCACGATCAACGGACACGACAACCACTACTGATCCCTTTCGCGCTCTTTCTAAAGACTATGCGTTTCAAACCCTTCACGCCTCGAAAGCCGTTCGGGCTTGGGAGGCTTGTGTACTATATGATGTGGACGAGGATTAAGGAAATCAGCAAACGATGAGGCACAAAATATATTGCATTAAATGACATTCAATGGGTTGGATAATTACAAAGCCTATAAATACAGAACTAATGACCAGGTAAAGTTTGATTTTTCTGAGATAATTTAAGACCTTAGACGACACCTCACTAACTTGAGCGTCGGAATATTTCCTTGCAGGACCCTTCACTGAACCGATCGGAGAAGGAGAGTTGAACCCTTTGTTGTGCACTTTGGTAGAAAGGAAGCGCGTAGAAAGGAAGCGCATGAAGCAACAACCTCGGACCCATATTCAACATAAACAATATCAAATAACATTAGAATTTTAAATTAAATTAAATAGTTATTAAATTTTGAATAAAAAACAATTTTTTTAAATTTTAATTATGTGAACATATTTCAAAATCCAATAACAATTTTTTTTAAAATTATGTTTTTAATTTCAAAATTTAAGAATTATTTAATTTAAAGTAATATTTTAATACAAATTAATATATTTAAAATATATTAAATCAGATTATATATTATTATTTTTCTTTTTCCTTTTATTATTTTTTTCATTATTACTAGTTTTATTTTAATTAATTTTATTTTTCTAAAATAACTATTATAATAATATAAATAATACTAGAATTTTGATGCTAGATTATCAGATATTTTGAAACCTATTTTCCTTTTCTTAAGATTGGGTAACATTAACTTAATTAGATACCTCATACTCTTAGATATTTAAGATTAGGTTGATAAGCTCTATGTTCACTGGCATATAGATTATAATACAAGTCATCATTTAGCTATCCAGTATTGATAATACATTAGAAAGAAAATTAAAAAGAGTTTGAAACAAAATACCATGTTCTTCTATGAGTGTGGGTACGTAATGAAACTCATGCACACCATTATTTGTACAAACATTACTGTTTCAAGGAATAAGGTATTAAAAAACTAATTAAATACTTATCTAATTGTTCATTACAATATTTTTTTAACTTCATTATTTTATTTTGTAGATCTTTAATGATTCATCTCCAATAATAAAAGCTCCAGACATTGAAGACATTAGAACCAAGTGAGCTTTTTTTATTTTAAGTGTTAGTAAATAGTAGAAACTTGACTAAAATTTAGTAGTGTAGGTAGGTTAATGTAATATTTACACATTAATTAAATAAGTTAAAATAATTACATATTAAATTACTTTAATAATAATTAAAAATAGATTTTTGTTATTATTTTTTATTGTATATTTTTATTCTTTTAATTATATAATAAAAATATATTTTTGAATTATTTTTTATTTTAAATTTTAATTTTTTTAAAAAGTAAGTAGTTAAAACTAGTTTAAAAATAATTAACCCATATTTTTATAAAACTAAAAGTAACCTTTTAAACGGAATTAATAATCTTATTGAACCTAGTTTAAAAATAATTAACAAATATATAATAAAAAATTATTTAAAATATTAATATAACATTTTTATATATAAAAAACTTATTTGAATTTTTTTAACCAAAATTGTTAACAAAATTAATTTAACCTAAAATTTTAAAAGCAAATATATAGTTGTTTTGCAGGAATGCGGAAGACTTGCTTTGATAAAAGTTTGAAAATAAAGGTGCGAGTACACAAATATAAAATGTATTCTTATATAAAAGAGACACTAATTTTTATACAAACCAAGCTATTTCACATGAATTATGTGAATTGTAGTCCACGATTAAGAAATAATTCAAATGATTCTACTAGTGTTAAGAAAAAGTAATTTATATTCAATATTTTTGTCCCTGTAATTTATATTTAGTAAAATTAAAAGCAAAAAAATGTGTAAGAAAATTATATAGGTAAATAATATTATTGTTAGGACTCGTAAAACGGGTTTAGCTTGTAAAACTCTTAGAAGTGGTGATAACATAAAAATAGTAAGACTCGATTAATTTATTATTAAACGATTTTATTATAAATAGTTTTGTTATAAACAAGTTTCATTATTTTAAAACGTACCATCTTTCTAGAAACCACTTTTCTAAAGTTCTCTACCTTCTCTCTAAGAGTTCTAACTCTGGAGTCATCTATTTGACGATCAGGAGGTACCTAATCGACCACGACAACGAGGTGTACGTTTCTACCCGATCAGTTTCTTCAATAGAGCAAGTAAGTTTCGACTCTTTTTTCCCCTTTCGTTCCTAAATTTGTTTTAGAGTAATGTTGTTCTGTTGCATGTGTAATCATGCATCTCCTACATGTTCTTGATTCATCTAGAGTTTTAAGAACTCTGTTTGTTTCCAATTTGGTGTTTCGTAGGTTCGTCTAAGTATTCCTTACGGTTCGAGTAATTGACAGAACGTTTTTAAAGTTTGGAAGTTGGTATAGAGGTAAGGGAAGCTAGAGTTTTCTTTAAATCATGTTAATTGTGCATGTTAAAGAATGTATGATTATTGAATGGTTGAAGTAAAATTCTGTTATGAGTGTAGGTATAGAAATCAATTTTTTTGTTTGATGCTTTGGGTAATGATAAATGGTATATAATTATGTTGAATCTGTGATATGTGTGTTGGTGATGTTGAATTTGATGTTGATAAAGTGAATTATGTTGATTGAATTGTTGGAAGAAAAAAGGTTAGTCTTGGTTGTAAGTTAATTGGGCTAAAATGGAGGTTTAAGGTAGTGAAATGATGAGGAATGGTTGGTGAATTGATTTGATGAAGTTTGGGTTGCTTATGGATTGGTTTGAGTCATGTTCAACACTTTATTTGGTAGAAATTTTAGTTAGGAGTGAGTGGTGGTAATTGTGTAGAGTTCAACTTGTTTTAGAACTCAAACTAAGGAAGTGAACTAGTGAAAACTTGAGTTAGAGGTTATATGCTCAAATGGTCAGTTTGAAGAGTTTTGGTAAGTCATTTGGGATTTGTTAGAGCCCTTAAGTTACTCGAAATTGTACCACAAGTGGTAGAATTCAATTTGAGTCTCTAAGTTGAGCTTTTGTGAGTTTTTGATTGAGATATTGTAGCTACTTATTTAGATTGATGTTAGAAGGATTTAAACACACTTAGTTAAGTTTATATAAAACAATCTAGGAGGGTTAGAAGTTGGGAAAAATAGTTGGAGTTGATAAGTTTGGTATAGGTTGTGTAATTCTGCATAATAGGTGCTGCAAATTATGCAGACTCGCTCAATGAGTGGATTCGCTCAGCGAGTGGTTGTAGAATGAGTTTTCTGTTTGAGGACTTTCGCTTAGTGAGTGGATTCGCTCAGCGAATGGTTGTAGAATGAGTTTTCTGTCTGAGGACTTTTGCTCAGCGAGTGGATTCACTCAGCGAGTGGTTGTAGAATGGGTTTTCTGTCTGAGGACTTTCGCTCAACGAGTGGGTTCGCTAAGCGAGTGGTTGTAGAATGGGTTTTTTGTCTAAGGACTTTCGCTCAACAAGTGGATTCGCTCAACAAGTGGTTGTAGAATGGGTTTTCTGTTTGAGGACTTTCGCTCAGTGAGTGGATTCGCTCAGCGACTAGTCCAAGTTTTAGTTCACGTTTTCTTTCTTTGTCTTTGATTTGAATTGAGTTATGTTCTGATTCATTATGAGTGATGTATAAGTATTCATGAGATTATATGAGCAGTGATAGTATGCAAATGTGGTATGAAAATAAATTATAAAAATGATTGTGGATGTGATGTGATGATGTTGTTCAAATATCATGTGAGAAAGGAATTCCAAGGAGGAATATCCTAAGTTGGTTATGTGGTGTTATGTATTGATATAGGGGCTCCAGGATTGGGGAATGATCCTGACACTCTCAATAACCCCATTTCATGTAGAGATGGGTGATTATGTCGTGGAGAGTAGCAGGAGGTCCTAGTATATGGTCACTAGTTAAGGTCATAGATGTTTGACGGATTAACCTTGGTGTATGGTATTATTGGTGGTGGTTGAGGATGTGATTATTGTTATTATTTCTGATCTAGGTTGCTCTACCATAGACGGGTGCAGGTTCCCCACGAGTCTGATATCAATGCATCTATCCGGATAGTAAAAAGGTTTTCAAGTGGATTGGGCAAGTTGTTGTGTTGTTTGATTCATTATATGCATGTCTATTGTTATTGTTTAAAATAGTATGTAAAATCTTTTAATACTCTAGCTTACTCTTGCTTTTCTGTGGTTTGTCTTTGTATGTTGCTTCTCTTTCGCGATGATCACCTTAATGGTGTGAGCTTAGAGATGCAGTCTTTTCAGTTGACGTAGCTGAAGGCGGGAAATGAAGTTTATAGTATAGGTAGTTATTTTGTTCTTCAGGCGAAAAGTTTTTTTATTCACCAAATCTGTAATTCTTGTTTTATCATTATAAATATAATGTTCAATTTAGTAGTTTTATATTATTAAATTTGGGATGTTACAGAGCTTGGCAGGTCAGTCCGTCAGTCCAGCCAAAAAGGTGAGTTAGGATAATGTTTTTAACTTGTCAGCTCATTTCAACTCGTCCCGTCCAGTTTAGTACGTAAGTCTGCCAATCTGACATCATTAAAATCTAAATGGAACTCGCTTTGTTCATAACCCGCGAGAACACTTCACATTTACTTCTAAAAATTGGAGCATGTTCATAACTTTTGTCAATATTCTCCCTCATCTCATTTAAGGAATTCTTATTCTCTGCTCATCTCCACATGTCCACTATTTCTATGTTAATTTTTTAGTATTATAGTGATCAAATGATTGTGTGAACAAAAAAAATTTAATGTGTGAACATATTTTGATATATTTTGGAAAATTCAAATGTAGACAATGATGTTATATTAAAATGACTAATAAATTATTCAAATGTAGTCTCACAACCCAACAACCCAACGTCAACCTAATACCCTGATAATTTGACATCAGTCCGACAACCCGCCTAGCAGCCTAGTAACTCGCCTAGCTTCTTGACATCCCGCTCGATAGCCCAACATAATAACCTTTTTCAACCTATCCATTTTTCATATAAAATTACATTTTTGGTGATAGAAAAAAAAAACAAAAATCAACTTATTAACCTAAAAACTCGACAAATCGAATTGTAAAAATAAATTCACTCTTAAGGGTGTGTTCACTTGAGGGAGTGGATTTGAGGGAGAATGAATTAATGGACTTCTGGAGATTTGAAAGTAAATTGTGTGTTGGTTTCTTTAAAAGATTTGGAAATGATTGAGAGTGAATTTGAAAGTAAAATTTATGTTTGTATAGGATTTGATCCATATGATAAATAAAAAAATATTTTAATTAATAAAAATTAAAAACTACAAAAATGTCCTTAATGGTAAAAATAATATAAAATTATATTTATATATAATTTTTTTATTATTAAAAAATATTATAAGTAGATAAAAATAAAATAAAAATATTTTTTTTTTGTATTTAAGTAATGCATGTACTTTCCCATTCATTATTTTTACTTATTTAATATTTAATATTAATATTATTATTATTATTATTATTATTATTTTTTTATTTATGGTTATTATCATTTCATTCATATTATTAATAAACTGGAATCATGTTTTATATAATCAAATACATAATTTGTGAAATCGAATACATACGAAAAGTGAAATTGATTACAACGATTTATGATGTGAGTGACTTTTTGAAATTATTAGAATTATTCAGGACAAAACTAAAATTTACTCTTAAATCGTCTCCAAACTAAACATATATCGTCGTTGATTAAAAAATCATTTATCCCTGAATCATCACTTTTGGGTCACCCCAATTCCCTCAATCTGTGATTAAAATGAAAAATATGTATTTGTTAATTCGCTTCAACAATAAAATATCTTCGTACGAATACAGTCTAAGGCTTTGTTCTTTTGGGTGTATTTTGGGGAGATGATGGAAGGAGATGATTTGAATGGATTTGAAGCTAATTTTGTAGTTGTTTTTTTGAGTGTATTTGTGGGTAAATGAGAGTGAATTTGTGCGTAATTGAGAGTAGATTTGGAAGTAAAGTTTCTGAGAATTAGTGTAGGATTTGATTGATATGATAGATTTAAAAATTAGTTTAATTGGTAGAAATTGAAGATTATCAAAATGCTCCCAGTTATTAAAGTAATATAAAATGTTATTTATAAATGTTATATTTAATTGTAAAAATGTTTATAAAGAGACAAAAATTTTAAATAATTTTTAAATTAATTTTTAAAAATTATAAAAATTATAATGTAGTAAAATGAATTTATTTTTAAATGTAGTATTTGTTTGTAATATAATTTACTACCAAGTAGTATCAATTTATTTGTTACGGAAGTGAGAATGATTAATTTTTAACAAACAAATAATTAAAGGATGTTATAATATTACATGACCTAAAAAAAAGTGGCAACATTTAAACATACAAATATATTTGTAATAGTTCATGATGACGTTGCTTCAGTAAGGTATCGTTGCAATGCATTGAAACGATATTGTATTGGCATCCCTATTAGACGTCTTGTATGGGATGGATGCGCAAATACAAAGTCGAAGCACTGTCTGAATAAATTATGATCTTCAATGTTTATAGTCCGTAATAAGTTTTCAATTTCTTCTGTAGTTGGATTAGATGATTGAATCTTAGCATTTACCAGGGATATTCGACGCTCCATGGCCTGTGTATGTCGTTCAAGAGCAGCACATAGTCTTATTGATTGATTAATTTGTTTTTGCAGTTCATCAATGATTGAAGAGTCCATTTAATTTGCAGATGAGCAGGCTCACAATAAATAATAGTAACAAAGCTGATGTGAAAGATAATAACATGGAAAAATAGGTAATGTAATATTTCAAACACATAAGTCAATTTAAGCTAAAAAAAGTCACGTAATACATTAAAATAATAAAAATTAACTTAATCATCCAAATGGTGAAGAATCAAGTTAACATTCTGATTGAGGTGAGCAAATTAGCGATTCATGCCGAGGGAAAGGTTTGCCAAGTTATCTTCAATACGTTGAACCCGCACCTGCATTTGTTCCATACCCTGCATTCTGTGTTGCAAGTCTTGTACCCCTTCCCACA
This sequence comes from Vigna umbellata, assembly GCF_029865625.1. Classification (NCBI taxonomy): domain Eukaryota; kingdom Viridiplantae; phylum Streptophyta; class Magnoliopsida; order Fabales; family Fabaceae; genus Vigna; species Vigna umbellata. Next base: position 82,564,491 of record NC_142165.1, on the reverse strand, counting down.
TTTGAGTCATCATATTAAGATTTGAAAGAGGTGGAGGAGGTTGCATAGGGTTGTCATGATGGTCTGGTTGCTCTTGTTCTTCATCATCACCGACATCGTGTTGCCAAACACCGTTGACATTAACAATATTCAACCTCTTCAAAGAATTAATTGAAAAATGATGTCGGGTCCCAAGATGAGTGTTGGCATCGGCATCAACATGAACTCCATAATATTGCATGATTTGTGTGATAAGGAAACCATATGGTAGGGGTGTGTCACCGACCTTGCATTTAAGCATATGATGCATGATGTGATGAGGCCAATTGATAGCTATATTATTTTTAAGCACCCATATCATAAAGATATCTTCCTGCAATAACCTAGCAAAATTCCCTGGTTGTGGAGTCAACATGTGCACAATAACATAATGCAGAAGTCTATCATTAATATTCAAACAACCAACCGTTTTAACACGGTGACCCTGCATTTCTGGTATAACCATAGTAGCTAATGCCATCTCCCGGTCATATGGGAAGTCCTCTGGGATATTTGTAAAACACAATTTTTGACCCTCATACTTCATATTAGCTACATTTAACCAATCAGCTGGTTTCAATCTAATTCTTCTCTTGTTTATCTCACTAAGCAAATATCCATTTCTAGAAATCTTCATATTTGAATAAAAAACTTTGATTAAATCCGGATAGTAGGGTCCCTACAATGTAAGAAATTCGACCACCCCTTGAAATAGAAGATGATGTTGGAAAAATAACCCTGAACCGGCAAATGATTCGAAATTCATTATCTTTGGACCAACAATATTCCTTGTATAGAAATCAGCTGCATAATTTTCCATCTGATGGCTGTGAGTGAAGAAACGATGTTGATCTAATTATTCTTCTACAGATGGTCTGACATGGGCTGCATCTTCTGCCTCAATGAGGGTTTCTTTTCCCTTACGACTTTTTCTTGGTCTTTTGGTTGATGATGAGGCCATTTGACAATTTCTTGAACAAAGCAATTGGCGAAAACAATAACAAAGTAAGTTATAAGAAATTATTTATATTTAAAAATAACAACAAGCAAGGACAAAACATTAGATCGTAACCATAACCATAACTTAAAAATTGAAAATGGATGGAAAACCAATAAGTCATAATTACATCACAGATACATTATTCAATATAATAGTAATACAACTAGTCAGATAACACTTCCTAACAGTCACCTCCCGAGATCATTTTACATAATTTATTTCACCGCTTGTGTGGTGGAAGTCCCATCAACCTCTTTATACATGTGGGGTTTCCACATAAGAAATCATAACATTGCTCTAGCAAATTTTCATCAGCAATGTTCATAGCACTCAACATTTCATAAATGTCCGCCTCTGTAGATGTGTAATTCGGGGTGCGACGAAGGATCTCGGTTTGGGAACATAGTATTTGATTTCTATCTTTCATTGCTGAGACTTGACGCACGGCTGCATCAGAAATTGCACCAAAAAGTAAATTTGATGAGCTTAGGACATTTGCGAAACCATCCAAGCTGGTCGTCAACTTATCAAATTGAGAATCAATTACATCGACCATGGGTGCCTTCCTTTTCGAACCTCGTGAGGATGAAGTTCCATCGGATGAGACGGAAGGCACGGATTGAGTCTGTCCTGGACTATATTCATCCACAAATGGAGGAGGTGATGGTGGAGTTGGGTTATACCCCGTCCACTCAGGCTGTTCTGGAATGTACTCAATATTTTGATTCAAATCAACACTGACACGAGGCCCAACCCGCTGTCGACGTGCTTGACGAGCGGTTCGAACACCACTCCCAGTAGCTCGATCAGCAGCCCATAACTCCACCATTAAATCGTAGTGTTTCATACTATCAACTCTCCACTTTGCGGCAGTTGGCCTCGACTGAAACAACAAACAGAACAAACACACTGGTTCATATTATGTATTATAAGGATCCACAACATCTTAGTCTTTTTATAAATACCTGAATCAGGTCCATCCAAACTTCGTCCTCAGCTTGAAATGACATACTAACTGGGTTCCACGCAAATCCACTCAATGTAGAAAAAATGTCATGTACCTCACGCCATTTATCTTTCAAGACTTTCTGACGATTTTTAACATTATTTTTCGTAATTGCGACATACCCAGAGTTATGAAGATGATCAACTATGTTACTATATGCTTGGGATGTCCAGCTTCCGTCAACCCTATTACCGATTAGTGATTCCTCAATCATAGAGTATAGAAGACGTGCGTCGATGTCCTCTGTCCACTTCATGAACTCTCTAGTAGGATCGGAGGACTCAATGTCGACTCCCTTACCTCTGTTCATTTTATACCTATTTCACAAACAAAATGGTAAGAAGATAACATTAAACAAACTTAATATAATGTTTTTGTCATACCTATAACATCAAATACTGAAAAAAACACAATAAAATACATTAACTACGAGTTTTGATAATCTCGCCACATATGATCTACTATAGAATTCCTGATAGTAGTACCAATCATATGGTCCTCTTCTCTAACTTGAGATGATGAAACATTATGCTCATCCCTTTCATTGAACTCATTATCAACTTCATCAAGTAATGAGTCATCGTTATCCACGCCACGAAGGAAGTTGTGTAAGATACAACAACCTAATATAATGTTTGTCATTGTCTCCAATCCATAGTGTGGTTCAATTCCACTTCCAATGATAGGGAATCGTTTTCTCAACACACTGAAAGTTCTTTCAATAACATTTCTCAACGATGAATGTTGATGATTAAACAACTCGCGTGGATTTTGTGGTCCTCTACGTGTATATTCTTTAAGGTGATATCTTACGCCTCTATATGGAGTCAAAACTGTGCTTTTCAACATAAATCCAGCATCACCGAGGTAGTATTTTCCTACAATTTTTCACATATACAGGTAATTAGTGACTACTTAAAGCTACATTGAACATCACAATGTAGACACTCACCTTGGGGGATAACCAACAGATCATCTCGATCAACAACATTTTTTAAAGTTCTTGAATCAGATGCAGTGTCTTCCCACCCAGCAAGAACGCATGTGAATTTCATGTCAAAATCACACGCCGCAAACACATTTTGAGTTGGCAAATATTTTCTTCCTCGAAATCTCGGAGCATCACATGTTGGCACCTTTACACGAACATGAGTACCGTCTATGGCCCCTAAACAATCCTAAACATACAAATAACAAGACATCAATAAAACTCTAACTTTGTTATCATCATTTGATCAAAGAACATCTACGAATTCGATTCAAATGAGTACCTTAAAGTACGGGTAAAACCGATTGTTGTTCAAGACATATGGATGAACCTCATTTCCTGAGGGTTGAATTAGAAATTCAGATTCCAAAGTTAAGATAGCATCCAACACATTGTGAAAGTGTCTGCTAACCGTCGAACCAGATCGATGAAAAAAAATGCGACACTTCGATTCTTAACATTATGCCCAATTATATGAAGAAATTGAGCAACTTATTGCTCCACTGTGGACCGAATGGCGTCCTTAACTAACCCATTTGATCTTACTCTCTCACAAGGATTAATAAATGCCTCTGGACCCATCCTAATAATGTCGAGGCACCGATTAGTATGCACATTAATTGCTCCATACGACGGTCTCTGTCTAGTAGGTAATTGCTTACACTACTCGAATCACTCGAGTACATATTCAAGATATTCAACGCGTGTGCAACAATGCATAACATTGTTAGTGCACCCAATGAAGTGGTAATTTGTAATTGTTGACGTATCATTGCGATAATATTGAAGTCTACACCAACCACATCGTCATCTATATCTTCACGGACCAAATATGCTAAATCTATATATTCTTCCATCTATATTTACTTAACCAAATATACATACTGTAATTAAAATCATTGATATAATAATTAAACATAAATCAATCATATATTAACACAATCATATATCATATATTCATATATTAAATAAATATTATACATTAATACATTAAATATATACTATACATTAAATAAACATAATACAAAATTACATTGACAATATCAGTTATAAAAAAAAAGTAAACACGCATTCATATATTCATAAACTATAATTAGTTCAAAGATGGTTTAAGAATTACCTCTTGAAGACTAATCAAATTTTATTGAAGCTTCACCAAACACAATTTCAGTACTGATCCTCCAATGCAATGTCACTCAAATTTTGTTCAATCTTTGTCAAATTCAAATATCAAATTCCAAATCATGAGCCTAACATGCCAAACATGCCAACAGATTTAGATTTATAGTAAATATATTGTAAAGAAGGGCAATTCATTACTATTTTAAACATCATATACCTTCAACCAACTTCAACCAAATGAACACAAAGCTTCAAAAATCGTAAATCGTTTTTCTAATTGGGTCATCACTTAACTTGGATGCCTTTCAATCATACATGGCAAATGAACCCCAAATTATCACAATGCAAAGAAAGAAACTCCTACTGGAACACACTTTCACCACTTTCACGACGCACCACCCACCCTGCTCTTTATTTAGGCCTGCAACAGTATACAAAATTGTTAACAAGCTTCCAACCACTCTGAAACTGAGTTACCTAAACACTATCACCCTTGCACAACCTTCGGTCCCTTCACAAGTGTAGCACAAAGCTCCAGTAACAACAACAGATTCCTATAACAACTTCAACTATCTCCTCGCGGCTTCACCAAACTCAACCACCTTCACTGCCTTTCCACAAAGTTCACAACTCCTTCACCTACAACAAAAACAGAAGAAACGGTTACGTTGTTTGTAAGATCCTTGAAAATATTTGTAAGTCAGATACTAGATAAAAAAAAATAGTGAATAGTAAATTGTGAATAGTAAAAAGTGAATAGTAAAAAAAAAATTATTTTTGGAAAGGATAAGTGTTCCACGTAGCTTTGAGATCAGAATTCATCAATTTGCAAATAAAAAATTATTTTTGTAATAGTAAAATGAATAAAAAAATGAATAGTTAAAATGAATAGTAAAAATGAATAGTAAATTTTTTTGCTATAAATAGCCAAAGGGGGGAGGCTGAAAATTTACACCAAAGAACTTAGAAAAAATTTTGAGAGAAGAGAGTTGGAAGAATTTCTAATTGCAAAGGGGATATTCTGGAAGTTTTCAGAGAGCGAGGAGATTAAGTCTGTGATAGAGGTAAGGGAAGCCACTCTTATACTTTGCTTTTCTCTAGTACTAAATTTTGAATATGTAGTATTTTGTTGCTGTATGGTCTTGAATTTTGAATGAGAACCTTTATTTGTTTCTTTTGTATTTTTGGAAGGACGAGAAGTTGTCTAACCGGCTCTGCCAGATTCAACTTCTTGTTTCCCCAAAGCTTTGGTTGTTTCTTATATCTTTATATTGTATTTTTGGAAGGACGAGAAGTTGTCTAACCGGCTCTGCCAAATTCAACTTCTTATTTCCCCACACCTTTTATTTCTTATTTATATTGTATTTTTGGAAGGACGAGAAGTTGTCTAATCGGCTCTGCCAAATTCAACTTCTTGTTTCCCCAGAAATTTTATTGTTTTATCTATTTTTTTATTGCATCTTTCTGGAAGGATGAGAAGTTGCCTAACCGGCTCTGCCAGATTCAACTTCTTGTTTCCCCTAAATTTTTATATTAATATTATTTTGATGGTAATGGGAGCTAATTATTTTTGTATGAATTTATTTTATAAAATATTTACATATGAATGTTGAACTGGTGTGCTCTTGTGAAACTATTTATGACTTTTATTATATTGGGTGTGATAACTGAAACTGTGAAATTGTACATGTTGTGATGTGATGAATTTAATCTATTTTGAATGAGTTTGTTGGCTGAAATTGATCTTGTTGGAAGGTCTGGAGTAAGGGTTTTGTAATAGCTGGTATATGGGTATTAAATAGATGTACAGATATTGTTTGAGATTGCTGTGAGAGGAAGTGAAAATATTAAAATTTGGCGTTTCAAATTTAGAGCATAAGAGAACATGGTAGATAATTTAAATAAATTAAATGGTAATTATTGAGGGCCTTTCTTTGTTGGTAGGATAGAGGAACCTTAAAAACCTGAGTTGGCACATCCCTGATCATAGAGCAGCCCTGGCCTGGTCCAGTCAGTTGTGACTAGTCATATGTGCTGGCGTCGAATGTGAGTTTGATGCGTTCAGACATCTGGGTCCTCTCCGGTGACCAATTGGGGTAAAGAAAAATCTCTACTAGAATGAAAATAAAATAAAACAAGTTGATTGTAGATGCATAATATTATCATGGTAAAAACTTCATATATATTTTATTTATCATTACATTGAGCCTAGACTTTAATATGTAGTTCCTAAGATATGTTGATGTACTTTGGCTGATATATGATCTTTGATTGGTGAAAATATGTTGAGTTATACTCATTATGGGCAAATTGAGTTTATAATATGAAGTATGATATCTGACAATATGTTTAATTTATTGACACCAAAACGGGTTATTGTGAATTTATGATTAAAGAATGAACATGATTGAGTTATGTGGATAAAAAGGGTATGAATTGTTGATTTTATGAAATGTTGGAGTGGATATGAGAAATCATTACTTATGAAATGATGTATACTACTGAAGTAGTATGTTCGAGTTATACCATGAGAGCTTGATATGAGCAAAGTAACACCAGAGGTTTATGAAAGCAGGCAGAAAGTGGTCTGACCATAAGGCTTTGACATAAATATATGGTTCATAAGTTTTATAGAAGCAGGCAGAGAGAGGTCTGACCATAAGGCTTCAGAAAGTAAGACATAGTATATAGGTGAGGCTTAAGGAAGCAGGCAGAGAGCGGTCTGACCATAAGGCTTCGTGAGTAAGCATGGTACACTTGTAAGGTTTATGGAAATGAGAAAGATGATTTTGATAATGATGAATTAATGACATCGGAATAATGATATTTTATCAATTGCAGAAATACATGATTGGAATATTTTTATTACAAGTTTAATGATTTTATGATATGTTTGGCTTACCCTTATTTGTTTGTACTATGATCATATAACTCATGTTATATGTGAATAAATAATGTTGCAGATGCGGTTGAAAAAGCTTAGAGATGAGAGAGATGCGGGGGAAAACTTTCAGGGATTTTTGTAAAAAGAATAAATTTGTATTGAGAAAATTATGTTGTGTAAGACTTATAAGTTGAAATTTCAAATTTATGTTAAGTGGTGAAGACTATATTGTTTAAAGTTTGTAAGTTTGGTATTGTACTTTGGAGTAATTGAAATAAAGTTTGATTGTTTATATGAGATATCAAATTAATTTAGTCTCTACTATCAGTAATACCCTTTAAAATATTTGGGTGTTACATTGTTGTTCCATACTCCTACTGCTTCAACGACTGTTGCATCAAACGCTCCCTCACGCACTACTTCTACAGTCTCCATCCTCCACTCCTTCGTCGACCTCCTCATCTCGCCCTCATCCATCCACTGCTCCATGAACCTCTGCATGTCCTCATCCTTTTTCACGCCCACAACGTGCACCACCAACCACTTAAACAATCACACAACCAACGAGAGAAACCATGGAAGAACGATGAAGGCTGCTGGCACCGCGACTGCAAACAAAAACACAATGCAAAAACCATCCCAGTAACCGATTACATTTCTGGGTAACCGAATACACCATTATGCTTTCCTCTCACTGTTGTGCGTAACCGAATACGCTAAACTCAGTAACCGAATACAACTTTGCCATCCCAACTTCTGCACCAAGCACACATGCCGAACTTCTCCATCTTCAACGCCTCTTCCTCATTCAACCTTTCCTTCCCCATCTTCAACGCATCTTCATTATCAACAATGAAAGCACCCACGTTCCAACATCAGCACACACCATTCTCCATTCATCATGTCTTTTGCACAACCATGCCTCCAACCTGCAAATATTAAACAAGCCTTGCCAACCGATACTTGAAGGGACAACTAACCTCATCAATCTGATGAAGCTATGCTCTTCAATGCACTCAACACAAAGGACATATCTCAAGCACAAACAACCTCAATAAGGATGAAGGATGACGGACAAAGAGATATACTTCACACTCCTTGATAACAGACCATCGAACTCGCACTTAATACACAAACCGAACATGCACCAACCAACACATTTAAATGGTCTACGATCTTCTTGAATCCTGTTTCAAATCCAAATCAAACATTGTATGGCCAGGAATCTTTCCTGTGTTGCATGTGAATGCTTTTGTGTCTAGTTGTGTCAAAGTACAGAAGAAGCATAAAACCAAATCTCTGCATTGCTAGGCTGCCACACTTGGGCTGTCAAAGTGAAGGTTGCCAAACTTACAAACTTGGGTTGTCCAAGTCAAGGCCTATGTGCACTCGTAAATGGAAAACCCACCAAAGCCAGTCAGCCACAGTATATACTCCTTATGCTCATAGTGTTTATGCATTACAATGTTTATGCATTACTATATATTATCCATCACTGCACTGGAATCAAATATCGACTTAACATATCAAATATAATTGTTTTTAGCACTTGGTATTATCAAATGTTATGAGGGCAAAAAAACCTTTTCACTTTAAATCACCGCAAATCTTCTCAATTATGTAAGTGATAGAAAAAACCTGAGTCCAGCAAATCTTCTCAATTATTTTCGTCCATGACAAATCCGCATGAACAGTACACGATCAGCCTGACCCAATCATTTTAAATGGACCACGACAGAGAGACAAGGATGGAGCGTGCGTTTTGTGACCCTAATTAATAAACAATGCGTTTGAGTGGTCCTATGATACCTCTGAAATTTTGGCTTCTTTGGCGTAGGGTAGGGTTTCATAGGCGTTGTCACATCAAATTTGAGTACCAGTAAATAGTGATAATAAAATGACAAAATATACAGTTGTGACTGGATCACTAAATTTTCAAAATTGAAATAATCTATAAGGCAATCAAAATTTCATTTTAAATATAAAAAATAGAACCTTTTAACATAACGGTTTATTTTTAATAAAAAAGAATAAAAAAAAATTAAATTATTTATTATATTAAATATAATATCATATATTAAAATTTAATTAGCAATTAATAAATTTGTACATATATGTCTTTTGAATATTGCTTATGGCTTAATTTTATTGTATTTAAAAGATGTTTATATTTATTAAAATATGGTAAAAAGTTATGTTGTAATTTGTAATTATAAAATTATGTATTTTATTATAAATATGTTATATAATTTATTTTAGGATTTAATTGTATTTATATTTACGTATATTTAAATTTGAAAAAAATATTGTTTTACGATTTAATTTATTATAAGTCATTAAGATATATTCGGTTGGAAACTAATGACCAATATTTCAATTTCTATTCAGTTGCTAAATTTTTGTCAACTTAAATGCTGGACTAATTTAGCCATGGACAATTTATTGTTTAGATTAATCCCAAATCTCAATAGAGACAGATAAAATTCCGCTGCTACTAATCAAATTAATTAATATTCAAGTCGGTAATGTAGTGACAAATTATTGACTTAGTATGGTTTTCTACTTAGCGGCACAAACTTCCTGTCACTAATATCGTTATTAATTAAAGATATCATTCAACAAGTGAATAATCAGTAGTTAATGTTCTTTATTTATGTTTCTTGAATATTTACAATATTTTTTTACAATTACAATTCATTAGTCAATGGTGTGTATATATATTTTAGGTTTATATGATTGATTGCCAAAGTTTAACAAATTTTAAAAAGATTTTTTACAATTTTATAGTAATAATAAAATCCATTCAAAATAAACCACAAAGCATTGATGTTGCTGCGTTAGATGTTATGTTACTTAAAATTAAACAAAATCAAATCACATTTTAACTTTATTTTTATTTTGATTTGGGTGACATTTTAAAAATAAATTCAAACAGAATGCATTTGCACTCTAAAAACAAAATAAATACTTCACCTCTTCCAAAAATTGTAGTTAGTAAAACAAATGCATTCTCAATCTATTAGGATTTAAGTATTTAAGTATTTAAGTGGGTAGAAATTATTGAAAAAAACAATATATATATATATATATATATATATATATATATATATATATATATATAGGGGTTTGCTAACGCGCGTATGCTTGTTTTTCAGTTGGTACATTTTAGCAATGTGTACCGGATTTTAGTAGACAAAAACACCCTTATATATTATGGATTCCAAGTTTTAAGGTTAAGGGTATTTTAATAATTTTCATTCTCAAAACTTAAAAAAAAAAACCCCAAACCCTTATTCACCTCTCTCATTCCTCTTAATCCTTTCTCTTTCATCTCTCACTCCAACATTTTCTCTGTCATCCCTACGGTAGCCCTAATTGAAAAAAATCAGAAACACATGCCTTTAAAAAATTTTCCCTTGTAAAGAGTTGAGTCATTGACATATTCACCTTCAACGCAAAGGTTCATTCAAGATCTCTTCAATTTCACCATCTTCACTAACCTCTCTAATTTCATCTTCTGTATTTGTTGAATCATCATCTCTAAAAAAACCCTCCAGGCCAATTACCAATTTTTTCGGATGTCATTATGCTTGTGAAAATTAGATAAAATTATATACGACAAAAATTATAAAATGAAAACTCATTATAAAGTCATTTTTTTGTAAGAAATTGTTTAACAACTGAGTGTTTCTGATTTTTTTTCCAGGCCAATTACCAATTCCTTTGATGTCATTATGCTTGTGAAAATTACATAAAATTAGATAAGACAAAAATTATAAAATAAAAACTCATTATAAAATCATTTTTTGTAAGAAATTGTTTAACCGCGAGTATTTCTGATTTTTTCCAGGTCAATTACCAATTCCTTTACACTTGTGAAAATTGGATAAAATTAGATAAGACAAAAATTATAAGATGAAAACTCATTATAAAATCATTTTTTTGTAAGATTGTCTAACAACAAGTGTTTCTGATTTTTTTCAATTGGGGCAACAGTAGGGATGACAGAGAAAAGATTGGAGTGAGAAAGAGGAAAGAGAAAGGGTTGAGAGGAATGAGAGAGGTGAGTAAGGGTTTGGGGGGTTTCTTTTTTTCTTTTTAGTTTTGAGAATGAAAATTATTAAAATACCCTTAACCTTAAAACTTAGAATTCATGATATATGAAGATATTTTTGTCTACTAAAACCCGGTACACATTGCTAAAATGTACCAACTGAAAAACAGGCGTACACGCGTTAGCAAACCCCATATATATACATATATTGTAAAAAGGTATTTTCTATTGCAATAGAACACGTTTTGGATGCATACTACATCACGCGATGCTCTGTATCAAATTTGTTGTCCCTACTTTAAGTTTCATGAGTTTCTTTTTTATGCACTATCATAGAGGCTTTAACGGCAAGTTATAGTTGTATTTTCACAATTCGTTGTTAGGCTCCTTTCGTTTGTTTTTAATCACTTATAAATAGGTGCTCATTATCATTTCTAGAACACACAACATTCATATATTTTTCTCACTTTCATTTATTCTTTTATCTTTTCTTTATTTTTTATTCTAGGTTATTTACTCTTTTAAGAGTTTCTTGCTAGTTCTAAGATTCTTAAAAAATATAAGAAATTGTTGTTGTATCCTAGAGGACTTACACAACACATCGTAGATAAGTCTTTAAAAGAAGTGAATATACATGCCTTAGGAAGTCTACTTTGTTCGTGTTCTTTGTCAGCTTTTGTACAACAATCTTAAGGACTTACAAACTTATGGTATGAACACCAACACCAAATCTACACCAGAGAAGTCAAACAATGTTTCTAGAATCAAGCAATATTTGCAGAACATTTCCTGAATATTTTGAAAGCTGAAGATACCATTAAGTACTACTACAAGGGCTAAGACATTATCAACTAAAACTTCGAAAAGGCACGAGAAAAAACTTGATAACAAGAGTAAAGTTAATTTTAAGGCAAATATAACTAAAAGAAAATATATAATTGTTATAATCATTTTTTTGAAATAAGTTTTGTGATCAAATGTGAGCAAATAAATGTTAAACTCTAATGTTACCAGACACATGTGTAAACAAAAGTGTTTTTACCTCCTACATTAATGTGGGGATAGAAAAGAACATGTGTATCGTAGTGATTCTAAGACAACTCATGTTTTGAAGAAAGGAAAAGTTGTTCTAAACATGGGAAAACTCTGATATTAAGTGATGTGTTACATGTGTAATCAATCAGGGTTAATCTAATCTTTGTAGCCTTGTCAAAGTTGGGATTAAAGTGTTATTTGAATATATCAAGATTGTTATGACAAAGAATAACATGTTTTTTTAAAAAGAAATATTGTGATCAAAGTCCCTTTATACTTAACATTTGTGAAATTATTAATGAATCTTGTTCTTTTGCTTATATTGTTGATTCATATTATGTATGTCATGCTATATTTGGACATGTAAATTCCTCGTATATTATAAAATTTTAACAACTAAGATTAATTAATATGCATGATAAACAAGGTAGTAAATGTGATATATGTGTATAATCTAAAATAACTAAGAAAACTTGTTACTTTGTAGAATGTAAAACTAAATTGTTATGGTTAATTCATACTTATCTAGCTAATTTAAAACAAAACATGTCTAAAGGTAGTAAAAAGATGGTGAATATGTATTCTTTAATGACAACTATGTTACATAAGGTATTATTAAAAAAATATGAACTCTAATTAATTCAAATGCACTTGATAACCTTTTAGGAGAAACTCTACTTATTGAATGTATTTTACACAATGTGATACCTCATAAGAAAAGGTAAAACTTTTGAAATTCTTTTTAATAGATGCTTTCCTTCTTTAGTCAACACCAATAAAATAGCACACAATGTAATATATTAGCACTAGTAAAAAAACAACTTTTAAAGGCGCCCAATACGCTTCGGTTTTAGAAAATTATATGTTTCGGTTAATGGGGAACTGGTGCCTGAAAGTGCTACTACCTCGGTTGTCTAAGCTACCCGAGGCATAAAACTGTCATGAAGGAGATACCGCCTCGGCTCGACGCAGAACCGGTGCCTGAACACGCTATTAGTGCACCGTAAAATATAATGGTTTTCAGTTCCTCTTTTTCTCTCTCACTCATATCTCCTTCTCAGTTCCTCTTCTTCTCTCTTCTCTCTCGCTCAAATCTCAAAGCCACCACTCCGCTGCTCCGCCGCTCCGTTGCTCCGTCGTCGCCACTTCGTTGCTTTGCTTTCACGGTACCCTTCTCACTCTTCCTCTTTTTCTCAAACGCTCAGATCTCCTTCTCACAGTTCCTCTTCTTCTCTCTTCTCTCTCGCTCAAATCTCAAAGCCACCACTCCGTCGCTCTGCCTCTTCGTCGCCACCACTTCGTTGCTCCGCCGTCGCCACCTCTCCTTCAACGCCGCCGCTCCGTTTTCGCTGCCCAAAGCCATGGCTGCATCCCACCCCGCAACCCCAACCCATGACGCGATCTTAGATCTCACTCCACCGCCTAGTGCGGCCCGTGCCAATGGTGGAGCCGCTGGCCTAACACCCGGTCCAGCCCCCTTCTGGTGCTAGTGGTGGTCACGGCAAAGCGTCTCTGCTGTTGTTGGTCATCCGATTTGGGGGTTAGGGATTTCAATGGGGTTTTGACTGGATTTGGGGGTTAGGGATTTGAACGGGGTTTTGACTGGATTGGGGGTTATGGATTTGAACGGGGTTCATGTATTGCTGATTCAAAAACATTCATCTGTGATGAAGCTGACAAGAACAATCAATCTGCTTGTTCCCTATTTCCTGATTCAATTTTAATTTCAATTTTTGGGTTTCTGAATCTGCTTGTTCACTGTTCAATTTTTGGGTTTCTGCGTGAGAGTTCCAGGAATAGAGGCTCAGAGGCTGGTGGAAAAAATTAAAAAATAAACACGTTACTGCCTCGGTTACTCAAAAACCGAGGCATAAATCCTATCTTTTTTAACCCAGTTCACAACTGAGGCATAAAACTTACCCCTTTTTACCTCGCTGGTATATACTTCGGTTGTAGAACCGGTGCCTATAAGCAAAAGTAACCGGTGTCATATCCTCTTAGTGCACTAGTGTAGGGAAGAAAAGATTACTTAATACTTTTATAATAGTTTGTTTAATAACTTAAACTACATCTAATTCTCGTCCGATTAGTCAAGTTTGACTAGGATAACTATTTTTGTAAAGTACAAACGTGCATTCTCACGAATCATACCTATTCCTCATAGTATTATTTCAAATCATAATCACACCTAGTTAACCTCGCAAAATATTCTTTGAAAATTAGTTACTTCTAGACAAAAATTTTGAGTATTATTTCATATTATAATTATTTCTAAATAACTCTTCAAGTATTCTTTGACACTTAATTACTTTCGGCTATCTTTGAGTATTTTTTTTAAGTATAACCACACTCAATTAACCTATAAAAATATTATTTTAAAAGCAGTTAATTTTGGTTAAGACAGGGATTGACTTTGTGATCAACAAATCACAAGTTTTACTAATTAAAAAGATATTATATCTTTTGACATTTGTACTATTAAGTTTTATATATTAATTTAAATTTGAACACAAACAATATTTTTTCCATTCTAAAAATAGTTTATTAACAATCTAGCACTTTTATAAAGATAATAAAACATTGTAATTCATACACTAGTGCAGTTAAAGGAATAGGCATCAGTTATTTTCGACCATAGACATCGGTTTGAGAACCGAGGCATATGCAGGCGAGGTAAAAAGTCAGGAGGATTCGCCTCGGTTCTCTTTAACCGAAGCAATATCTAGAATTCGACTCGATTCTCTTTGAACCGAGGCAGTATCAATTCTTCCAAATTCTGATTCCTTCTGGGAGCCTTCAGATTGGGTATCTTCCATGAATGTCATCCTTTGACAGGGGGTGCCCATCCCGCTAGGGGAGAACAGGATGAGGATAAAGGGTAGCAGAGGGAAGTGGGTGGCGTCGTCGATGCCGCCGAGGGCCTTGCGCAGACGTCCCATAAGATCTTCTTCTGATCGGAGGGAGCAGTAGAGTTTGGAGACGGGAGGACCATTGCGCCGGCATAGTAGGAGGGTAGGGAGAGATTGAAGAGGGTGATGTGAGCATCCATGTGCAAACACTGAACGGAAGCCCTAAATCAGAATCGCGCCGCTGCTTGCCTCCACCTGCAACCATAATCAGACCTGCAGAAACTAGATTTAACACCATATAACAATCACACAGGGATCCAATTCAGAAATCGCGCCTCCAAAAGCAACGCGAGGGAGATGGTTGCGCCGTTTTGGTGACGGTGGCACGATTAAGGGTTTCTGTCGCAGAGTTGCAGATCTGATGATGGTGATGGAAGAAGGTTGGAACGCGGTGGCTGGCGCGACGGTGGAGAAGAGGGGTACATGAAATTCGCGCCTAGGGTTCTGTTTCTGGATCTGTTTGAGTTTTCCTCTTTGCAGGTGTGTGCGCGAGGAGGACGAAGGTGATGGCTGCGCGCGACTTGGAATGGTTGTGATTGCGTTCTTCGGTTGACGGCCATGGATGTGCTCATGGCGAAGAAGATGAAGATGGTGGTCGCGGTGTCCATGGAGTTTGGACGAGAACAAAGGCGCTGTGGTGGCAGCTTTGGGTGGCGGCTTGCGGGTTTGTGCGTGGTGGCCGACGGCGTGGTTGAACGGTGGTGCTTGCGGCGACCCTAATGGTTGGTGATGGTTGCGGCCTGATGCTGGGGTTTGGTGTAGAGGAGAAATTGCGAGGGGGAGGGAGGCAAAGATGAGAGAAATCGCGAGAGAGAAAGAAGAACAGTAACTTCGCTTTTCGCTTTTAGATTTTAACCTAAGGGCTACTACCTCGGTTATATGAAAAACCGGTGCCTAAACCCTTTAACTACATCAGTTACACAACAAACTGGTGCCTAAATCATTTATAATTCATATATATGTCTCGGTTGGCCTTCTACCCGAGGCAGTAACATCTATAGGCATCGGTTCTTATATAACCGAGGTATATAACAACTCAATATTTACGGAAATGCCATTGCGCTTTTATACGCTTCGGTTTCAATAAAACCAAGGCATAAATAGCGTGTTAAAAAAGCTTTTTTTACTAGTGGTAGTACATTAAAGGTTTTCTCAATAATACGAATCTCACTAGATTATATATTATTTAGATGTTGATTAAACATACTCTTTTTTTCGTGAAATCCACTCTCATATATGATATATGATGTCTTCATTGGGATAATTTGATCTCTTAAAAGATTTCATTACTGTCTATTTTTTAAAAAATCAAGAGAAAAGTTTTAAAAATAAGGCTTAATAGGTTACTTCGTCCCCAAGTTAAGAGCTGAATTTTCGTTTAGTACCCAGTTTTAAAAATGCTTCTATTTTATCCCAAAGTAGTATAAATTGTATCAATTAGATCCCTTCCGTTAAATTCACATAAACGGAGTTAACTCCAGTTGACGAATCTGCACTTTTTCTTCTCTCTCCTCTACATTTCCTGCAATGTTCCAGCTTTTTCTCTCTCTCTTCTCCCTCACTTTTTCTGTTCTCCTCTGCACTCACAACTCTTAATGGCCTATTTCTTTGTGGACGACTTTCAATCTGATTTCAAATATACACAATGTTAATTGTCTTGTAATAATCATGCATAGAGATAGACTTGCAAGAAAAAAAACTTTTTCCCATAGATAATAATAACCTTGGATAAATTTATGTCCCTCAATGCAAATACAGCCAAAGCCTTAAACAGTACTCCAGGACCTTCATTCAGCGTAAACACAATACTTGTCTGAAAATAATGAATAATTGGTCGAAGAGAATCTTGTGTCATGATTGAGACAATAGTCATACATCAAAAAGAGATTTTACCTTAAAGGGCTTATCAGCTTTTAGGATTATTGGATCCCTAGCAAGCACGAGATACTGACGGATGATTTCATGACCATCCTGTACAAAGCAATCAAACCAACACAAGAATTTCTATTTACAGAAATATAGAGGAATATAATATATAGCCTCTATTGCAAAAGTTTGTGCACTAATGAATGACAAAGAACATGTCTCAACACACACAACACTTTGTACTGACTAATTACAACAACATACCCTTGTCATTGAAATTGGAAGGAATACGCATAGCAAATGCATTGCAAGTTGACTTATGAATGTATTGATTTAGCCTAGCAGTAAAATTTGTTCAAGGGTGTAAAAAGCATATTTGAAAGAGGATTGGTTCGCAAATATTCCAGAATGAAATTTAGCATCTTACCGTCCACATTATTCCTGGGCAGTAGTCAAGCAATTGAGAAAGAGAATAAAAAACAGTTCAAATAGTTAGATGGCCTCATAAAGAAAGAACGTTCTGAATTCTACAGAACAAAGGTTTAAGGTAAATGCTAACATGATGGAATTTTCACATATATAAAAAGGAAAAAAATCGTTCTTGGGTTCTAGCAAACAACACCATAATCTTTTAGGGGAGCTGTTCTTCAACAAGTTGAAAAAATTAGAGAAAATAAAGTGTCTGGTTTATCTGGAGGAAAGGTAGACATGGAGACAATATAAAAGGCTATAGGTTGAATTGCAAGTATAAGATGAACCTTACATTGCCTCTAGTCAACAACTATATTTACACTAGAATATGCAATTATCTCTCTTGGTTTCAGGGTCAATGCTTTCTTATTTCACAAAGTTTCCCTAAACTTGGGGAGAAACTCAAAGCTTTGCAGGAGAAATTCAAAGGTGTAGAGGAGAACATAAAAAGTGAGGAAGAAGAGAGAGAGAAAAAGCTGAAACATTGTAGGAAATGCAGAGGAGAGAGAAGAAAAAGTGCAGATTCATCAGCTGGAGTTATCCGTTTATGTGAATTTAACGGAAGGGATCTAATTGATACAATTTATACTACTTTGGGATAAAATAGAAGCATTTTTAAAATCGGGTACTAAACGAAAATTCAGCTGTTAACTTGGAGACGAAGTAACCTATGAAGCCTAAAAATAATGAGTTTGGAGTTGGTTTTTTTTTTTTTTTGTAACAATAGTTGTTTTTCCTGTAGGGCTTTCTAGTCGTTTATGATATGACCTCTAGACCATTCATATATACTCTCCAACCCATTTCCAGACCTTTAAGTTATTTCTACATGCTGTGTCATTGCTACATGACCTTCACATCATTTCATATTGTGTCCTTCCTGTATGACCTTCACATCATTTCATGGTTTCGAATTCTTTTTCTCAACATTTATTTTGCTAGCAATTGAATTATTCAATTACGACTTGATTCTCCTTACCTTCGTCATAATTCAATTAATATAACCTACAATAGTATATTAGTCTAATCATCAGACCAACACTCAAACAAATTTGAGATTTATTAGAAAATCGAATAAATTGTACTGATGAATAACCATTTCGTTTTGGAAAACTCATATTTGTTTATCATGCACGGTGTATTTAGCATACCCTATTTTATTATATATAATTTATTATAATTTTTTTAAAATAAACAATTACAAAAATGACAAAAATTCTTGTTTGTCATGCACAATTTTTATAAAAAAGTACAAAACAAAAATTTTACTTACAATAAAATGGTTTCGATAGAGAGAATAAAAAGTTAGGGTTACCTCCAAACTTACAATAAATAATAAAAAATACATGCACTACTTCATTAAAATAATAAAACATAATTTATGCTAAATATGACTATTTATGGCAAATGAAAAATGTTAAAATGGTCCTTGTGGATAACTACTACTTCTTTTATTTGCCAAGTGTTTCCCAACTTACTAATCTCAAACTTTTAAAAATTGATAGTAAATAAGTTTTGAGCAATATGGATTTGTCTGTTTTGTTTTATCTTTTCAGTCATTAAATATCTTCTATCATTAACAGAGAAATGCTATAAATTTTCTTTTTACTGTTTCGGTTGAAGTGTAATTTCCAGTTTGGTCGTCAGAGTCCACGAAAAATAAAACCTGAGAAAAATTAACATATCTCGCATTGTGAGAAAAAGGAAAAACTACCATACGCAGCCTGCTCTGAAAAAATGGCCAATGATAAGGAAAAGGTTCTCCACATAGTAATGCTTCCATGGCTAGCCTTTGGACACATGATCCCGAACCTCGAGCTAGCCAAGCTCATTGCTGGAAAGGGTCACCGTGTGAGCTTCGTATCCACTCCTCGAAACATAGAGCGTCTCCCCAAAGTCTCGCAAAACTTGGCCACACTCATCGACTTCGTCAAGCTTCCGCTGCCCAAAGTCCCAAACCTTCCAGAAAATGCAGAGGCCACCACCGACGTCCCCTACGACGTCGTTCAATACCTGAAGAAAGCCTACGATACTTTGGAAGAACCCTTCACCCATTTTCTCGAATCTTCCAAAGCCGATTGGCTCTTCTACGACTTCTCTCCCTTCTGGGCAGCTTCTGTAGCTTCCAAACTTGGCATAAGGAAGGCCTTTTACAGCATTTGCACTCCACCCTTCCTCGGCTTCTTAGGACCCCCTTCCGTTCTCATGGGCCACGACAGTTCATACCGCCAAAAACCTGAAGACTACATCGTTGCTCCTCCGTGGGTCCCTTTCCCGACCACCGTCGCCTTCCGTTACTACGAGATCATGCGAATCGTGGACAGCCTCTCCTCCCAAAACAACTCCGGCGTCGCCGACACGTACCGGTTCGGTGCCAGTATTCAGAACTGCGATATCGTTTTTATTCGAGGATGCACTGAGTTCGAATCGGAGTGGTTTCATCTGCTGGAGAGCATTTACCAGAAGCCAGTTCTCCCGGTGGGGCAGCTACCCAGCACGGCGCCTGTTGGCAGCGAGGACAACGACACGTGGAGGTGGATGAAGGGCTGGTTGGACAAGCAGGCGCGTGGGAGCGTTGTGTACGTGGCGTTCGGGAGCGAAGCGAAACCGACGCAAGATGAAGTGACGGAGATAGCTTTAGGTTTGGAGAAATCGAAGCTTCCGTTTTTGTGGTTGCTGAGGGTTCAGCGTGGTCCGTATGACCCAGATGTGCTGAGGTTGCCGGAAGGGTTCGAGGAACGAATTAAGGGACGTGGAGTTGTGTGCAGCAGTTGGGCACCGCAGTTGAAGATATTGGAACACGTGGCTGTTGGTGGGTTCTTGACTCACTCCGGTTGGACATCTGTGGTGGAGGCTGTTCAGAACGAGAAACCGTTGGTTCTATTAACGTTCTTGGCAGACCAAGGGATAAATGCGAGGGTGTTGGAGGAGAAGAAGATGGGATACTCTGTGCCCAGAGATGAACGAGATGGATCGTTCTCGAGTGACTCGGTCGCTGACTCATTGAAACTGGTTGTGGTTGAAGAAGAGGGAAAGATCTACAGAGAAAGAATAAAAGAGATGAAGGATTTGTTTGTCAATGGAGAGCGACAGGATAGGTATATCGATAATCTCATACACAACCTTAAAAGCCTCTCTAAATGTTAATCCCTACTATCATTGTTCTTATGTCTGATTTTTATGCTAAGGTTTTACCTGTCGTTTGTAATGGAAAATAATCTGAAAAGAAACGTTAAAAATTTTAATTTGCAATAATATGGACGAGAATATTAGCTTTTGTAGTGGATTGATCAATCTCACTTGGGCACCTTGTTTGATTATGGTAATTCTGTCCTCATCCTCCCCAAATGATTTATTTTTAAATTCTGTGTTATTAGAATTATGCTTATTTGTACATCTAAGAACATTTATCAGCACTGTCTGCCTTCCCAGAAGAAGCTTTTCTCACCGACAAGTTCTTCTCACATTACATTATTTTCAACGTGGTGGCCTGAAAGACAGCTTCATGACAACACCAAAAAGCTCTTGTTTTTTTCCCACAGGCTAGGCGAGGAAACACTGTAGGGCCCCAAAAAAGAATTTCAACTTTGTTTTACTTTTTAAATTTATATTAATTTACTGTATTTTCATAACTTTATATTTTTATATTTGAATTTCAATGTAATTAATTAATTAATTGAATCTTAATATTAACATGACCATATTGGTTAAGATAGGTTCAAGGGAAACGGTCACTAGTAGAATATTTGCTTTTAAAATCTCACCTTATACTTTGTTTTATAACAAACCGGTGCCTAATAAAACGCGATGGCAAAATTGAAAATAAGTTCAATTTATACGTCTCGGTTTCATGATCACCCGAAGCATAATGGTGATATCACCTCGCTGCTCTCAAAACCGGTGCCTAAAACCACGCCTACTATTTCGGTTACTCCGAAAACCGAAGCATAAACCCTCTACTCTCCCACTGACCACGCCTGACACGCCTGAACACACAGCTGACAGCTTTACGAAATAGGTATACTGCTTCGGTCTCTCTCAGAACCGAAGCATAAACAGAGGTATACTGCTTCGGTCTCTCTCAGAACCGAAGCATAAACACACTGCCACCTCTACACCTCTACCACAAAATAGGTAAACCCTCTACTCTCGCCCTCTGCCATCTCGCACTCTCGCCCTCTGCCATCTCGCACTCTCACCCTCTGCCCTCTGCCCTCTCGCCCTCTGCCCTCTCGCCCTCTCGCCCTCTCACCCTCTGCCCTCTCGCCTCCAATGTCTCTTCTCCACCAAACCCGAACATCAGGGCACGCCGCAAGCCGTCGTTCAACCCTTGCCGCAAGCCGCGTTCATCCCTTGTCGAAAGCCGTCGTTCAACCACGCCGTCGGCCGCTGCCGTTCCACGATGCTCGAGAGAGGGATCTCCTCATTGGAAGCCTTTCATCGTCACGGTAAGCCTTCTACACTCACATAATCATCTCCATTTCTTCTATCCTTCATTTTCCACCGAAACATTCATAGATCTAAACCCTCCGTTAGGGTTTCTTCTCCTTTTCACCATTTCCCTTCGATTCTACCGATTAAAAGCTTGTTTTCACCGTTAGAAACTTTTTCCACCGATTAAACTTTGATTTACACCGATCAATCGGTCCATAATAAGTTTCCTTTTTCTTCTAGGGTTTCTAGGGCGGAAGAGGGCTTTAAGGGCGGTGACGGCGGCAGTGGATGGAGGTTTGCGAGCAGTGGCGAGGCTGTTGTTGTTGTTGGGGTCGAGGAGGACGAGGCGTTTGCAGAGGCATGCGGGACAAAAGCCATTTGCAGAGGTGGAGGGATGGCGGGCCTGCGGCGGTTGGGGTTTGGAGGAGAAAAAGCTCACACGGTAAATCTCAGGCTTTTGTATTTTACAAACCTTTGGACCTCTGACCACGCCGTTGGGAAGAATAGAGAAACTTGGCTTTCTTTTTCACCATGTGCGAAGAGGAAGAAATTTGGCTTCTCTGGCTTTCCTGTTTCATCTCTGAGTTTCTTCTATTGTTGTAATATTGCTTCTGAGTATGTAATTTCGTTGCTTCTGTAGAGAGAATTTTGACATTGGATGTTGTAATATTGTGTCTTGTAATATTGTTGTTTCATCTGAGTACGTAATATTGCAGTTTCATCTGAGTATGTAATTTGCTGTTTCATCTGAGTATGTAATTTGTTGTTTCATCTCTGAGTTTCATCTCTGGCTTTCTGTTTCATTTTTAACGTTTTTCAGTTTGGGGTTCTGGAGTTTGAAATTAGAATCTGAAAAAAAAAATCCTACTACCTCGGTTTAGGTTCTAACCGAGGTCGTAGAATCAGAAAACAAACACGTTACTGCCTCGGTTATTCAAAAACTGAGGCATAAATCCTATCTTTTTTAACCCAGTTCACAACCGAAGCATAAAACCTACCCCTTTTTACCTCGCTGGTATATACTTCGGTTGTAGAACCGGTGCCTATAACCAAAAGTAACCGGTGTCATATCCTCTTAATGCACTAGTGGATATGACGGAAAAATGCAACTTAGTTATACATATTGGGAAGGTAGCATGGAAATTGACTAATTTTAATTTGACGCGTGATTGGTCGAGTTAATTCCTATACTTTGTTATTACTAATTCATTTTTAATTCTTTTTACCATTTATGCATTCATAGTGAAATATGTAATATTGTTTTGATTGCAAGATTAAGACAAAGATCATGTTAAATGATGAGAAATTGTAATAAGAAAAATCACACTTTTTTTTAATATATACAAGTTTATTTTTTATAATTATTTTGCTGTTATAATATGTGTTAAATAAATATAAATGTCTATGTACTATTAGTCATTATTGTACACTTTATCGGTTGAAATGAATGTGATGTACAAACACTTTTTAACGGTGATGTTGATGTTTTTTGTTATGCACTTTATCCGTGTCAAATTAATGTTGATGCACACGTTCTTAACGTTGATGTTTTTTATGAATAATTTTTATATTTTGTTGTTAAATATTTTTTGGTGTTTGTCCTGTGATTGATGGAGAATATTCTAATAATATTTTTTAAAATAAGAGAATAAATACAAACTAATCTAATTTAAAATTAACAATATTTCAAGTTAGAAAATTTAAGTGCTTAAATATTTTTGTGTCTTTTAATTTTTAAATCATAAATCTTTAAGAGTAATTTTTCATCCACATTAAGGAGTTCGAGCTGAATCTTCAAGTTTCCTATTATACTTTCTATATTAAATAATTTTCTCCAACCATCCAAATTAAATATAGGATTAAGTATGTTTTTAGTCCCTAAACTATCAAACAAATTTGTTTTTAGTCGTCCTTTCAAACTAAGCTACAATTTGATCTTTCTACTTAAAAAAATCATAATTTTTCGTTCTCCAAAACTAACAACGTTAAAAAAATGTTGAGCTGGCTGACTGGTGAAGTGTCACATCATTTTTTTTTTCTGACATCAATCTTCCTCAGATTTTCTGTCGTTCCACCAACCCAACCTCATTCCCCCACCATGGATGTTCCCACCGTCTCCTCAGCCACCGACGACCCTCCCTTCCCTTCCGCATCACAACTACCAACACAAGCTGAATTCATTAGCTACAACTTAACAACAACTCATTCAACCCATTATCTGATTACCACTCCTATTTCTAAATTCATTTGAACAAAATGAAGTAATTGGCATTCAAGAAGGAAACGACAAAACACCCAACCGGGCAAACTCGGGTACGAACCCGATTCGCGCTCTTCGACCTGCATCTCGTACGAATTGGGATCGATGGTGACAATGTCAACGATTTCAGGATTGGGTCCTGCACCAACAATCGCAGAGCCAAGCTCTTCGAAAATGCCTTTAACGGCGGCAGACTTGGGGTCCTCGTTGGGCTTCATCTTCTACGACAAGGGCCTGCCGCGCTTCCGGATGTTGCCATCGGACAATTCCTGGTGCGACTTGATGAGGACCTTGTCGTGTTTGGCGGTGACATAGACAAGGACGATGTGGACTATCCGAATCGGAGGACTGGAATCGGCGAGGGAGGTTTCTCTCCCTGGGAGAGTTTGAGCCAGAGGTTGTGCACGTTTTTGGTGCCGGGCTTGACGCCCAACGAGGCGAAGGACTCAGAGGGGAGGCGGGGTTTGAGCCAATTAGAGAGGGATTGGGGAGACGCGAAGTTGTGGGGGCTCGGGGGTAGGGTGTTGAGGGCAGTGGTTGTGGTGGTATTTTTGGAAGGTGTTGCGGTGAGGGACATGGCGAGGAATTTGAGGAAGCGGCGCGAGAAGGGGTAGCGAGTGGAAGCGATGTTGGGCTGATGAGGCGGTGGGTGGGGGGGAGGGGGCGTTGCGCTGATGAAGGTTTGGGTGTTTTTAGTTTTCTGATTTGGGTCTCTATGGTGGTGGGAGGAGAGGAACTAATACGCAATTTGGGGGTTTTCTAGGCAGTGGAGATGGAGGTTTTATGTTGGCTATGGAGGTGAGTGTGGTGGAGGGTGGTTGCACATGGGGGTTTCAAGGTTGATGGTGACGCTGGAGATGTTCGAGGTGGCGCCGGAGGTGGCTATGGTAGAGTCGGAGGGTGAGGGAGGGAGAGGAGCTGAGAAAGATTAACTGGTGTCAGAGAAAAAACGATGTGTCATACCACCGTTAGCCACCTCAACTTATTTTTAACGCCGTTAGTTTTGGAGGACGAAAAATTATGGTTTCCTTAAGGAGAATGATCAAAATGTAGCTTAGTTTGAAAGAGG